>NW_028277266.1:600000-878615 GCF_059751315.1 Micrasema longulum
ATTATTATTATATTTTTATATTTTATATATAAAAAAGCGTATGATAAAGTAGATAGAATGAAATTGTGGGGCGTGTTGGAAAAGTATGGAGTAAACAATAAACGTATACGTGCAGTATCGTCTCTCTATGAGGAGAGTTCAGCGTGTATAAGAGTTAATGGGGGATTTACATCGTGGTTTGCGATCTCAAAAGGCGTGAAACAGGGATGTGTAATGTCACCATGGTTGTTTAATCTATACATGGACAACTGTATGAAAGATATAGAATGTATGGGTATTGGAGCAAAAATGGATAACTTTTCAGTAAGCTGCTTGTTGTATGCTGACGATGCAGTTCTGTTAGCAAGCAGCAAGGCTGATTTGCAGCAAATAGTCTCTAGAATGTATGATGTATGCCTGGAGAGCGAATTGGCGATGAACGAAAGTAAGTCAAAAGTGATGGTATTTGAAAGGGATAGTGAGGTTACTGACTGCATAATAAATGTAAACAACGAATGTCTCGAGCAAGTAGAAGAATTTGTGTATCTGGGAAGCATGTTTTCAAGAGATGGAAGAGTAGAAAAAGATGTTGAAAGAAGAGTGAATGCGGGCAACAAAATGAACGGAGCACTAAGCACAGTAATTTCTAACAAAAATATGTCAATCGAAGCTAAACTGGCAGTGCACAACGGAGTTTTAGTCCCAACACTTATGTATGTAAGTGAAACATGGAACTGGCAGAGGAAGGATGAAAGCCGAGTGAACGCGGTTGAAATGCGATCTCTTAGACGAATGTGTGGGAAATCAATGTATGACAGGGTTACGAATGATGAAATCAGGCGAGAGTGTAAATCTGAGACAAGTATAATTGATAAGATTAAGAAAGGGTCTCTGAGATGGTTTGGTCACGTAGAACGAATGGACGACGAGAGAATGGTAAAACAAGTATATATGGCAAAAATGAACGGCAACGTTAGACGAGGACGACCAAAGAAGACGTGGCATGATCAGATAAACCAAAATCTTAAGTCTGGTCATGTCAAAAGCAGACAGAACCGAATGGCATGTATGACAAGATGTATGAATGTGGAAGAGGCTAGGATTGTATGCCAGGATAGACGTGTGTGGCGGTCCATTCTCTCTGCCTACCCCTACGGGGAAATGGCGTGATGGTAGAAGTAGTAGTAGTAGTAGAAATAGAAATTGGCTAAATATCTACGCTCTTTGAAGAGAGAAAGTGGCAAAGTATGAAGAAAAGAGGGAGGAGAAAGAAAAAAATCAAATATGTAGTGTATCGAGATACGCTGTATTGAGTTTCAATGCAATGCCATAAAAATCTACCACGCATAAATTGTGTCCCAAAAACCGTTAAAAAGTTAGTGCATAGGGAACACGATTAAAAATCACAAGACACAATGCTTAAAACAATAGTTAAAATAGATTTAAGCATATCAGCTTTAAGCTGCTCGCTTAAAAATAATATATTTATACATAATGCATAAAATCTTATTTCTACTTTGTGTTGTGTTCCTTTAGGAGTGCACGGCCCAGAAGTTGGAGCCCTTTGTCCTATCCCTGTTCCATATCCAGCAGCGGAGTAATAATACGTGACTTATGCCTTTTGTATCTTGTCCCCTGCCCTTGTCCCTAGCTCCATTCTCCGTGTCTCCATTCTCCACACAGAGCTCTTCCAGATGTCGACGGTTTGTTCAAATACGCCCTTTCAATGCGGCACGTTTTTCAAACGCAAACAATAATATAATATTTTTCTGATTTATATGGCGCCATTGTTCAATTCACTTTTTTACATGAATATTACACAAACGCGTGTATGAGCGGTTTGATTTGTCATTTTGTATGTTATTAGAATGCAGATATTTGAAATATGATGTATTTATCAATAAATGTCAGTTCACTTTTAGTAGCACTGTTGTAATTTATTAATTATGGGTGTTGTCCGTCAATTAATAAATGCGTTTGTAGTGTCTAGAGTCTATTATTGTAATGGTATCTAAGCAGGTCTACCAGTGAACAAAATGACTCGCCTACAATCTGTATTGAATGCCGCAGCGAGACTTATTTTAGGAATCTCTAAGTTCAGTCATATCACTCCACTACTTCGGGAACTACACTGGCTACGTTTTCCACAGAGGGTCGAATACAAACTCTGTTGGCTTATGTATAAGTCACTGCACAACTCGGCTCCGGAATATCTAAGGGAACTATGCATTCCAGATGAACTAGCTGACAGGCGTCTCACGCTTAGATCAGCTACGTCTACGGCGAGAGGAAAAGTTATTATACCTCTACGCAAACAGCGCACTAAATTTGGTGAACGCGCATTTGCGGTCGCAGGCCCTATGGCATGGAATGCTCTCCCAGCAGAGGTGCGAGGCTGTGAAAGTGAAGTGATGTTTCGGAAAAAACTTAAAACCCACTTGTTCTCTAAATCATTTGAATAAATCCGTAGCACGTGACAACAAAATAAATTATTTTAATTAAATTACAAATTTAAAAGCTTCAATTAAATTAACTTAACAATAGAATCACCATGTAAAGCGCCCTTGAGGTATTTTATTACGAAAATGGCGCTATATAAGTTATCCATAATTAATTAATTTAATTAAGTTGTGTTCCAAATAGCAAAATTTATGTACTTTTGCGTCAAAAGCTGATGCATTTTTCAACGGTTTTAATGGATTCATATAAAATTTTATGCTTTTAAGGTTACAGGCGCACTATTTTTCGAAAGTTTCCATTGTTCACTATTTGTCACATATTTTGTTAAGAATAACGTATAAAACAATGTTATCAAATAAATAGTCTTCTTTTTTCCACTGTTTGTCTAAAACATGCCTACACTACTACACACTAACGACTGATAAACATTAACTCAATTTTTTCTAACATATAACAACTTATTTTCAAATTTATTATAAGATTATAAGCTACGGTCGGAGAGGAACTATATTTCACGCCCAGCCCGTACGGTGGCTGAGCGCGAACTACGAATACTAGATCAAAATCATTTGAATAAATCCGTAGCACGTGACAACAAAATAAATTATTTTAATCAAATTACAAATTTAAAGCTTCAATTAAATTAACTTAACAGTAGAATCACCATGTAAAGCGCCCTTGAGGTATTTTATTACGAAAATGGCGCTATATAAGTTATCCACAATAAAATAAATAGATGTATGATAAATAAGTGAGATTTCAGTTGAGATCTGAAGTGACTGGGACTGTCGATTATTCGCACTAGGGAAATATCACGTGCTACGAAAACCGATATAAATAATAAAATGGATTCAGAATAATTAATTGTATTTCCAAAATCAATATAGATATTGTGGAGAAATGTTTTTATAATATGATTTAATTTTTCTTTTCAAAATTCTCAATAACATAGTTGATTCGCCGTATCTTTTACAAAATATTGGTTTCCGTTGTCCTCTTCGCTATACTAGATTAAATTCCCTTTTTTATGTACCAACTTGTAAAAACAATTATACCTCGAATTCATTCATTAGACGCACCTGTAGAAATTATAACGGACTCAGTATTGATGTAGACATTTTTAACTGCACGTTGCATTTGTACAGAAAATTTCTTTATGGGGTCGATTATTTGGGATAGTTGCTGAATGTACATCTTGAGTGGTTTATGCTATGCATATGTGCCGCATGTAATGTATAAGTATGTTTGTGTATGTTTTATATGTGCGTTCATGTGTGTGCGTGGATGGCTCGGAGTGTACATTCGGTATTTTTATTTATTTTAATTTATTACCTCCATGGAAAACGCAAATGTCAACAATTATCTTTTTTTCACTTAAAATTCTTATTTATTTTTTATTTTTTGTCACATTTAATGTTTATATCTTTTTAATTTATGAAAACTTAATTGGTCTTTTTATGTTAAAAAATTGTTGTGTTTAATACTGATTTTGTATGACTGTATGTTTTCTAAATAAAATAAAATAAAAATAAAATAAAATAAAATAAAATATAACTTAATAACTACTAATAAGTAGCGAAAAATTTTTTTTTACTGGACAGTATTTCATAGATCCTTATTACTTTAAAAATTTTAAAAAAATAAATTATATTTCCCTATTGTGAAGGCAATAGGTTCCAGGCTGAGGGGCTGGCAACGGTAAAAGCACAATCTCCGAACCTAGTGTTTGGGCGGCGCCGGATTTCGACAAGTTTTCCTCTGCCTTAATCAAATTCTGACCAAAGAGTAAATTTTCTTTAACATGTATTTTCCCTAATACAAAGGTCCGATAGGGGCATCCAATACTGGGCATCAATAGTTTTCGACCGCCCTGCTAGGAATCGAACCGAGGACCACAAGAATGGCAGACTTCTTTAACTTGAATTTAAAAAATTGTCCTCGTAACGCCGTTTACCACGTACTTCAAACAACAATACCTTTTGTTACACTATTGCACAATTCTTTCGACTGTTGTGGCGAAGATACCCATGGTAAGTACACCCACATATAAAATGCACGCATTATATTCGATAAATAAATATTTCTCGGAATCTTTTCTTATCTCCGTCTTGTTTACCATTCGCCATCTTGTGATTCTTGTTCTCCTATATTTATATTCTCACATCCATCAAACATTAACTTGTATTTGGTAGAAGACAAGGTTTAAAATGCAACCGAAAAAGGTGCGAACTCACTACCCGCTTTACTCGACGGATGAACTTAAAATCGAGCGAGTATATCGAGGGTGTCAGGAAAAATGAAGAGTGAAAAAAGCTTTTTGAGGATGGAATCAACTGTAATTTTAACATTACCATTCTGCCCGGTGTAATGTGATGATGCGGATGGGGTCATAGATGGCTCTTTACATAAATGCCTAGACTTCCATATTCCATTCTCAAAGATTTAGATTCTGGATCAGCACAGCACAAACTATGGCTTGCACGCACCAATGTCCCGATCGTGCCGCATTGTAAACTCGAGACAAAATCTGGAGTTTTTTGGTGTAAGTCTTAATAAAGATATACCAGATATCGTCTTGAGGTAGTTTTTTTTTTTGTCCTAGCTTTAATTTTCTTTAGTCGTATTTTATTTCAATTGTACCTGTATATATTATAAGGAAATGTGTTTGCCATTGTTGAATGGACTGAATAAGTCCGTAAATAAATAAATACATAAATAACAAATGAATTAAGTATTTGTTTTTTTATTTTTTTTATTTATTTATTTTTTAAATATTTATTACAGCAATTTACAAGTAATTATTTATAAAACAAATTAATTAAGTAGTAAAAGTAAACATATATATTTTTTATTTTTGCTGTTGGTTCATCTAAACTGCCTAACTAGGGATAGCTTCCCCGTTCTAAGGCAGTAAATTATGTATTTTATAATAATATTAAAAGGTAATTACAGTTTTATCATAATGTGTGCTTTTTCAGTCTTAAAAGTAAACAATAAATATCCAGAGAAAACATAAATAATACCAAAATCTCTATATCCTAAGTCCTAAGTCATTACTAGTAAAACAAGAAACCAGCTTACGTCCTTCTACATCGGACAACAATTTCTCTGACTGTTATTTATATAATTATACAATAAGTGACACGCATTCAGAAGGTCCATTTTATATGATTTCTTTAAGTTTTACCTTTTATTTGCTGACGCCGTTGCTTATTACTTCCTTCGGAATTTGACGCCGGTAAGATCAGGGAAATCTACGAAACCGAAAAGTTTCAAATGAGCTCAAAACTAATTTTCTAGTCTTAATACAGGGCTCTTGGCCTCATGCAGTTTGGGAGACGTCACGATTTTTTTTGTAATATGTAAATTTATATGAATAAAAAAAAATGTCCCTTATAACTAGCGAATTCTACAAGTATTAGGACTTTAGGAATTAGATTATTGTTATGACGAAGATGTATAATTTTATCGATTGAAGATTTCGAATGATTTCAACTAACTTTTCATTAATGTGGTGATAAATATATAAAATTCAATTACTTGGTTGGCGCAATATTTATCATCTTGTTAAACAGTTAATATACTTGAAAAATGTCGTATCATTTTTTGAGTTCAATTTATTATTTGGTATGCGCTTAGTACTTAATGATAATATAATATATCGCCATAATTATACGTATATTGGATGACTTTTTACTGCTAAAATGGCTCAGTTTCAAATATATTCTCTATATTTATTCATCCCAAAAATATTATTGATCAGCCAGCCAATTCGCGTGTTATTAGAAAAAATGCTGCGTGAGTACGCAGCTTAACATTTCTTAAGTAATCAATCATAGTTTGTATGTTTCAGTAACGGAAGCACTATGTTATAAGATATTTATGATAGATAAAAGATAGCCCATAAAGCGGTCATAATCAAAGGTTATGTTTTGTACGCTATGCGCTATAAGGGCCATGAATACGTTTGCTAGACTTCTTTACCGACATTTGAATTTTGTTAGCAAAAAAAATACATTTTAATGTTTAAATTCTTCATACAAGCTTTGGTCCTATGTCTTATCTATTGAGATGCCCTGAAGGCATTGACATATTAATACATAGACTTGCCCTGAGCCCTAAAAAATGATGACATTAACATTACCTCGTGCTTAAACGCTCAATCATTCCCGACGTGTATTTAGTCGTTCTTCGACCGTCAGCTAGGCGTGACGTTTAGAATCGAAACAAAAATGCCTACTAGTGTCATAAAAAGTGTAAAAACATTTCGGATAAACATTGTAAAAAGGAGTTTGTAACTTTTCATTAGTAAATATTTGTTCAAGAGTGATTAACAAAACGTAAAACAATTCATATTAAAATATAAATATAATTTTTTGTAAACGTCAAATTACGCCTAGCGGCGCAATTGCGAAGCTCTTCTTAGTTACACTGATTCACTGATAGGAATACGTTTTAAAAATATAATAAACGTGAGTAAATATTACTTTTCGTTCCTAAAAATCCAGCGAAAAGAAACAAATGTGTCGAAATGATAAGAAATTTAAGAAAATAATCTGAGATCCACCAAAAACGAATGTTGATTGTTAACGTTAAAATACAAACTTTTTATCTACCAAAAATGAGTATCCTCCGATTTCTGGTAGCTTAAGTATGCTCGCTGAATGCAGCCCTGGTATAAATAAACAGTATTTAGTAACTATGGATACGTTTTAGTGTCAGTACTTTCAAAATTATTTTACTAAATATTTTTTTTCTTATGAATATTTCAAGCATCCGGTGTTCCTAATTTTAAAGATTACGAAAGATTCTCGCGTCTATGGTCTTGCCTTTCTCGGTTGACATGCGAATGAGGAAAAAGACACCTTTTCTTCAAAATTATTATTTATTCTCTTAAGTTCCACAATGTCACAAAAATCAAAATTGAAAATAATTTTTATAATTGAGCAGCACTGATATTAAATACACATATCAGCTCTAGGAAGGATGAAAGCCGAGTGAACGCGGTTGAAATGCGATCTCTTAGACGAATTTGTGGGAAATCAATAAATGACGGGATTACGAATGATGAAATCAGGCGAGAGTTTAAATCCGATTCAAGTATAAGTGATAAGATTAAGAAAGGGTCTCTGAGATGGTTTGGTCATGTAGAACGAATGGACGACGAAAGAATGGTAAAACAAGTATATATGGCGAAAATGAACGGTAAAATGAGACGAGGACGACCAAGGAATGGCATGATCAGATAAACCAAAATCTTAAGTCTGGTCATGTCAAAAGCAGACAGAACCGAAGGGTATGTATTACAAGATGTATGAATGTGGATGAAGCTAGGAATATATGCCAAGATAGGCGTGTGTGGCGGTCCATTATCTCTGCCTACTCCTACGGGGAAATGGCGTGATGATACCAGTAGTAGTAGTTATATCAGCTCTAATTAGACCACAGGGTAAACACACCAGGGGCGTTCGGTGAGGTGTCACTTGGTACTAGGTACATGGGCCAAATGTGTACCGTACCTACTGCCAATGTATATATTTTTCGACAACGATAATAAATATACTTACTTATAAATAAATAAAACCTAATACTTCGTAATCCACCGCACAACCGCAATTTTAAGCACGTTGTTTGCGGTCAAAGTATATAGTCATAACGGAAGCCAAAGAGATGTAAATGATGTCCGAATATCTCTCGGTCCATACAAGGGGCGCGGAAAACACCAGCATATGGTCGGCAGTTGGTATCTTACCATGCGCGGAGAGCAGGAGACACGGCGCGGTTAGATTGTACAAAGCGTAATAATAAATTGACGCCAGATTTACTGCTTTCCATATTACCTTCTAACATTCGTACACTCCTGGTAACAAGATAAAATAACATGGAATTTAAAATATGCATTCCTTATGATTTGTACTCATTTCCTGTAAATTCCTATACACAGTAGAACTCCAATTATCCGAATCAATTTAGACCGGCACCATTCCGATAAATTGTTTTTTTTTCTAAAAAGGGTATTTAATATTAATTTATGTATGTATGTTGAAAATGAAAATGAATGATTGAAAATGAAAAATGAGCTTTTAATTAATTTAATAAAAAGGAAACACTTTTACATGTCAAGCGTAGTTACAAGTACTGTACATTAGTGCAGTATGTACGTACCGCACTGTGAATGGAAGACTGAAAATCTTGGTCTGAAAAAGACTGAAAAAAAGTAAGCTGTTTGACTGTCATCATCCGTATTCGAGCAGCCAAGTCGTTATTTTGCGAATCGCAGTACGTTTCCGTCTTAATTTTTTTTCTTAAATTCTGAAAGCGATTCGGATAGTCGGAGTTCGAATAAATGGTGTTCTACTGTATGTAGATTTTTATATTATATTCCGTTCTCAAATAAAAAAAAAGTCTCTGCTTGGGGTCTTGACAAAAAATGTGCTTTTACGGTCAGATTTGTTTACAAAATAGTTACTCAAAATATCAATAATTCGAATCTTGTCTTGACTTCATTTCGATTATGATCACAAACTCATTCCTCATATGTTGTGTATAACATACATATCATATTTATTTATTTATATATACGCCCAATGGGCATTTTTAAGGACATATTTATACATAGAAAATTATTATAAAGGAAAGTAGAAATACACAATGGTATATAGTAGACTTGGTGGAAGTGGAAGCGGGAGAGAGGTGTTTATAATTAAATTTGATTCAGTGATCTTAAGAAGACAACTTGTTATCAAATAAATCAAAACTGGTATGTTTGTTGACAGACCTAAGAATTCTGGACATAGGGGAATGAAAACCATAGTTAGTTCTATGGTTGTCGGTATGAAAGAGTAAGTTTTGTCTGAGGTTTCTAGTTGGGATATTTAATTTTATTGAGCGCAGTAGTTCAGGCGCATCAAAGAGTGAGTTGAAATTTTTAAATAGGACTAGAAGGTCGGATTTATTTTGACGGTCTTGAAGAGAAGATTATATTTAATCTAGTTTCTAACTCATTATACGTATATTGGTCTCTGGATAAGCCCAACCTATCTTTCTTAAAAATCGACGTTGAACTGATTCAATATTTTTTATGTGAACATCATAATATGGAGACCAGATAACAGAGGAATACTCTAGGTGCGGGCGAATCAAAAGAGAGTTTTAAGGGTATTGATATTTTTGAAGTCAGTTGTGCTTCTATTAATAAATCCAAGGAGTTTTAAGGATCATATGAATAAATTATATTGCCAAAAGTGCTGAGTTGGCTGGTGAAGATTTGGAAGAATCGCAGTAACACTAAAAATAGACTGGTGAAGGCCTTGGTTTTCTGTGCTCATGTACGGTGTGGAGTATTGCTCACTGACAGAATCTGAAACGAAAAAAAAAGGCTTTCTAAATGTGGTGTTAACAGCGAATTTAGCCTATTCCGTGGACAGCTAGACGTACAAATATATCTATACACCAGAAACTAGACATAAGAGAAAGACTAATATCCATGTGCAAGAAAAGAATTCGGCAGTTCTTTGGACATATTTCCAGAGGGTCTGATAGTTTGGAGAAAACTATCCTGGGAAGTATCGAAGGGACAAGGTTGCGTGGACGTCAACCGACAAGATGGAGCGGCTCGGGCACTGAATTATCAGAACTTCACTGACAAGTGCCTGCAGAGCAGCACAAGACCGTCCACAGGCGAGCCATGCTTGAAATCGGGCGTAATCACCATCCTCGGACATAAGGGGTGGATTAAAGAGAGATATGTGCATGTGTGCAAGCTCTATACACCCACTACAAATATAGCTTTAATTGAAAATAAATATGTAAATTATTTACATTTTTTTAAACAAATATGTACAAATTTTAGCTCTTTTTTTTCTTTCCACAAGTCTGTTTTTTTGTTGCCTGAAAGGTTTTGCTTTTAATAAGCCCGCCAAAGTGCGTATATTTTTTCTGTTTGAAGTCTTGAATAAATATTATTCTCTTAGAGAAGAGATTGATAAGAGACGGGAATATGGGAGTCTAGGTATATACGGGACTAATGACCTATCGGTGGCTGGTTTAAGTGGTCACTTTACACACGATGACATTCACCATTCTACCTATGTTTTAACATACTTACGATCCAATAATGTTGAACGTGGCTATTTTTCAAAAAAATAAGCATGTCCTGGTATGTAAATACAAGGATTCTTTTGTTTTTACGTTGCCGTGCTAGGGAAGCAGCAAAAACAGTATTCCTTGAAAGACGTGTTAACTTCCATCCATTCAACGTATTTCTGCGGGGAAACGAATGGTATTGATAATTTGATTGGTTGAGTGGTTGAGTGGTGACTAATTCAGCAGCAGTCTACATAGGACTTATTAATAGACTAACGAAATGTCTACCACAGCGTAATTAGAACATACAAAACCTCTCACCATCGCATCCGCGAGTGTCAACATGATTCTGACAAAATAGTCGTATATTTACTATTAATAATAATAATATTTGGCTGATTTATATAGCGCCATTTTTTGTAAAAATCACCTCAAGGGCGCTTTACAATTGTATACCTAAACTTACATTCTAACTAAACTAAAGTGACATATTATATTTTCAGATTTAAAATTGAGGGTATGATAATCTAAAGAAGTGAGATTTTAGTTAGGATCTGAACTGACTGGGATTGTCGATCATTCGTAAGTTTGAAGGAAATTGGTTCCAGGCAGTGGGGCCGTCAACGGCAAAAGCACTATCTCCAATTGTAGTGTTTGAGGAGCGCCGGATTTCGACAAGTTTTTCTCTTCCTGAATCAAATGCTGACCTGAGAGTAGATTTTCTTTGACATGTATTTTTCCCTCATACAAAGGTCCGATACGTATCTTGGAGTCATTTTATGAAGGGATTAGAATATTGTCCAGCAAATCTTGTATTTTATTATCTCTGGGCTTTTTAACCAGTGCAAATCTCGAAGATGTTGTGAGATGTGAGAGTATTTTTTTACTTCCGTAATAAGCCCTGCTGCTGCATTGAAAACAGATTGAAGTTTATTATTTTGATATTTTGGGAGATTTGCGTATATTCCATTACAGTAATCTAAACGCGAAACGACATAAGCATTTACAAGAGCTTTACTTGCGTCTATCGATAATTTCTCCGCGTGGATTTGCTGTCGGAGATGGAAGAAACCAGCACTTACAGTTTTATTGACCTGAGAATGAAGAGAAATATCTGAATCTAGATGAACACCCAGTAGTTTAACATATATACTAGGGGTAAGATCACAACCTGTGATTGAAATTGGAGATCGGTCTAAAAGGTTTTGACGCCTTTTTGTCGCTGTCAATAGAAGCTCAGTTTTAGATGGATTATGTTTGAGTCTGTTTGATGACATCCAGTTATTGACGGTTTGAATGCATTGAGTCACGCGATTTTTTAAATTGTTTATATCTTGAGGTGAACAGTAAAAATAGAATTGTTGATCATCCGCATAACAGTGAGAAAGTAACCCGAATGCGTGAATAATGTTGGACACATCGTAATGAACAGTATGAAGAGCATAGGACCAAGCACGGAACCTTGTGGGACGCCAGATATAAGAAGGGAAAATTAAGACTTTTAATGAAGGCTTATAAATCATATTGTAAACCTTAAAACCTGAGGGTTCACTGGTGGTTTCCGTACCACAAATCACCACTCTCTAGTCACCGTTACGACGGTTATCCACCGCATCACCGTTCACTACGGCCGTTAAAATACGGGCACCGCTGTCCTAGGAAACCCTAGCTTAAGTATACATACGTCTACGGTAGGCATTTGAAGTTTATTTCATCGTGTTCCCATTACTCTTTCGGTTTTTTTAAATAGAAAACGATTCTCAATCAGCAGCTCGTCATTAATAATAATAATTATTCATTGCCTTTCTCGTAAGGCCGTTTCCCGTTCATCTCGCATTGTTCTCGTCCGGCAGGCGGCGTATAATTTCCCAAAGAGGTTGGCTATTGTTTAATGGCGGTCGTCACCGCCACACGAAACAATCATTAATAACAAACATGGCCGTGTTACGTCATTCCAAATCAACTTTCATGCGTCTGAAAGAAAGAGTCATCGCTCTTTCTCTTTTATTTTAGTAGAGAACGAGCGAAAAAGAGCGGATCGGTACTTAAAAATATACCATACATAATGTGGAAATTTCACAGAATCTTATCAAAACAAATTAAATAATATGCCGTATTATCATGTCGGGTGGGCACAGTTTTATTTAGTACACAATTGATTATTATTCTTAGAAATGACGTTATATCAGGGTTCAAGGAATATATGTTTATTTATAATTAATATTTAAGCGTTAACTTTGTGGTCAAATATTTTAATAAATGTTATTAAATATTTTTATATAACCACTTTACCACTTACCGACTTTTCATAATTTAATCAGCGTATGTTTGTCCTAATCAGTGCATGTACTTATTAAAATGCATGTCGTGTTGGTTTTATATTTTTGTGCAACAACTATGGTGAAGGTGTATAGTGGGTTTTGCATGTTGGTTTAATTGGTGTCCTGACGAAGAGAAGGGTACGTCTCGAAACCGGTAGACATAGAAAAGTCGGTAAGTGGTTATATACAAATATTTAATAACATTTATATATTTATTTATTTGACAATTGTAGTCTGCATTACTTTACGGGCTGTTTAACCCAGCACGTAATGCAGACTGTAAATATAAGTTAGAAGTTAATAAATAGAAATCAGATAGCTGCTAAACTGACTAATTCAGCAATCGAATTGCACTATTGATGGGTGAATTCTGACTTGCATTTGTACGGCTTCTGGGTGTGTAAAACAGTTCATGAGATCTCGCTCTAGTACAATTATTGGAAACATACAAACTGATCTCTTTCAGTATTTTTGGATTATATATATTTCCAGAAATCGGCTTTTAGAAATGTATCCCAAGAAAAATTTGATGACGAGATTTGAGGGTGTTGTAGTTCAGCATCCCTGCTAGAAATAATGATGGATACAAGAATGGATCATTATTATTTTCCTTAAGATAAAAGTATCGAAAAATCGCTTTTAAACCTTTGTAGGGTCCATAGTCCATAGTCGATGACACACACGTGTTAAATTAGTTCACCTAAAAGAGACTAATGACCGACGATGCAATGTCATCATTTTCAATCGAATCCTATACATTTGTAAAATGCAACTCTGAGTATTTCACATGAAATCGGAGGGCATCGTTCTACAGTACATTCACACCGTCCCTACCATGAAGAAATGAACTACAAAGGAACATCGTCTATAAAGATACCACAAGACGCAGCCAACGTCAGTCAGTCAGCTCGTTCAGCCTGCCCAACAAAGTCAGTCAGTCAGTTCAGTCCACGTCAGACCAGCTCGACGACATCACACAGTTCCAGCATGTAGTTCAAGTGCAGTTACTTCTCAACCCATCATCGACGTAACACTCGTCTGACATTATTCATTATTTATTCGCCATGTAATAAATAAACATCAAACAGCAATCTCAAGTCTTCTCTGTCAATCTCTAACTGGGGTAGGAACTCCAACCAAACACCCAACTACTTAAATCCTACACCTTCTCTATTTCAGGGGTGTGGTTTGATTCAGAAGGGTCCCAAATTATGGAACAGAAATTTTGTATGCTGCTGACTAGTGTATCATACAATGTGTGAATTGCAGTTGTATTATTGAAATATCTAGAGTTACCAAGTACAAACCCAACCATATCATTGATATATCGCTGCTTTGCTTAAATTCAAAAGGGCCACTAATCGAAATTCGACTTTTTCAGTAGAGCCCATCAAAGTTTTTAACATGAGTTTCTGTTTTTTTTTTAATAATCTTACTTTTTATATTTATGTTTATAATATGATTAGATGCGTTTTTTTAAGCGGTGTCCATCTAGTTATGACGTTTTGTGCTAACTATGACCCAGAAATATAAAACAGATGGCAGTTTTGCTTTGAAGTTGCCCACCAAAACGCGAAATGCCTGAAGGGCTGGACTGTTATGCGATTTGAGTCATTTTTATTGCAAAATCCATGACTCTTTTTCTTATTCAGGGTGTTATTTAAACCCTGTGACATCCGAAACCACGATGATCAGTATGGGCAAGAAGACATATTAGCACATTTAAAAAAATATTTAGAACGAAAAATAGTTTTTTAAAGAAATCTTTAAAAAAAACAAATGGTTTCGTACTTCTGCAGGGGAGAAGCGAGGGGGGGCGCCGCCGCGCGGTTGACGGTATATCAGACTCCCTCCTCCTCGTTTCACCCCTGCAGAAGTAAGCAACCATTTGTTTTTTTTAAATATTTAATTTTTTAAAATTTTATTCGTTCTAAAATTTTATTTAAATTTTTTATATTTATTTTTGCACCACAACAGGCCGCCCATTTACAGTGGTGAATTACATCACAGAATTTAATTCACCACTGTAATTTTTAAAGAACACCCTGTAGAACCGCCTATTAAAATACATGGCATGTTGGTTTTATATGTTTGTGCAACAACTATTTATTTTATTTACTGACATAAGAACAGTTAAAAACATTAAAAATGAAGAAAAAAAGCAATGACAATCATAAGGGACATCAAGACAAGGTCTGGACTATTTATTTAGTGCTCGTTTGAATCGTTGTAAACTTGAACCAAAAAAGGCCAGATTTTGTCTTGAGTTAACAATACGACCAAGACGGGTCATTGGAGAATTAAAGCCATAGTTTGTTATATGCTGAGCGATGAACGGTACTTTATTGTTTCTTAACCTACGAGTCGGAATATAGAATTTTACCTGTCCCAGTAATGATGGCACATCGATTATACCATTTAGTATGCCGAACATATATTTACATAGAGTAAATATTAGTTCTACGTTTTTGTAGACTAGAAATATTTAACACTGACTCTCTATCAGTATATGAATAGTCACCTCTCTCTAAATCAAGCATCCACGTTACTTTTCGAAGCAAGTGATGCTGGACTGATTCAATGTGAATTATACGATTCACATAGAATGGAGACCAGACCACGGAGGCATCTTCTAGAAGAGGGCGAAATAGTGCGGACATTAGTAAAATCAGAGAATCACCTATGGTAAAGGTGTATAGTGGATTTTGAATGTTGGTTTAATGAGGAACTTCAGCTCTACGGGAAATTGGATACAAAAAATGTTTTCTTACGCGGGGTAAAAATTAGAGCATTAAATTGTACCGCAAAGTTTCTTGAAAATGTACAGAAAAAATAATAATAAATATTTTGATAAAAACGCACTACATTAAATGACGTCACTGGTTCATGTGAATCAACCCATTAATCTAAGAGCTATGGAGGATTTCCGGTCTGCTTGTCGCTTCTGGACCAATGGGAAGAACTGAATGAGAATAAGCGGAAATGAACCTCTGACGTTACACGCGGAGTTATTTCAGAAATACAAAACTTTGAAAAATCGTAGCGCCGATAATACGATTTATAAAAATTAAAAAAAAAAAATTTTGACTTAGTTTAACAGTCTATTAACAAATATTTTTTTTTTAAAAACCACTGAACTTCCTCATTGGTGTCCTGACGAACAGACGGGTACGGAAACCGGTGGATATTGAATATTCTGTGAGTGGTTATATACCAATATTTTATAACATTTAGTCACATATTGGCATTCATCTTATCTACGTATGTGCATGCAAAAATAGATTCGAGGTGTAAACCCGCGTTACTATTTCGACTCTCTCCCACGCCTCTGTGACTGATCCCACGGAAATAGTTCGGGAAACTACTGCTATGTTTGTACAAGTAGGTCTTTTGGCACGTGAAATCCATGTCATGTTATTAATGCTGATTTGCTGAATGATAGGAAATGGAAGATATTGATTTTGTAAGTCATTTGTCGTCTCGTGATCTAGTAATTAGCGCGTTTTTCTAGCATTTAAGA
Source organism: Micrasema longulum (assembly GCF_059751315.1). Classification (NCBI taxonomy): domain Eukaryota; kingdom Metazoa; phylum Arthropoda; class Insecta; order Trichoptera; family Brachycentridae; genus Micrasema; species Micrasema longulum. Next base: position 616,366 of record NW_028277266.1, read on the forward strand.
TGTCTTAAATTCGAATTCCGATAAATTTTACTCGAAATATTTGTTTGACATTTTCTTTACCTACTGTGCTTAAAAATTCCCCGCGTTCTGGTGCTGTGTAGTCAACACACAAACAAAAATGAGGGATTTTAAATCTGAATAGTGGAACATTCATGGCAATTGGTTCAGTCAACTATATTTGAAGTATAACATTTGCTAACGCTCATAGCGCGAGCAATCGGACCACCCTTAGCGAAGCTCCGAGAGCAACTGGCGTTTTTTGGCAGTGATACGGGCTGCGTCACGCGTTAAATGGTCTCTCGCTCGCGATTATTTATCGAGAGTGAGGCATAAAGAGACAATCGTATATTCGGTACTCTTTTACTTCATCACCGCGACGATGAAACAAATCGGTAGGCTTTTGATTGTACAGGTGATTTAAGTGGCACCGAGAGAAGAAGAAACTGATTACTTTGTTGACAGAGAGGTGTGGGTCAGGTAAGGTTAATGAGGAACTTCAGCCCTATGGGGAATTGGATACAAAAAATGTTTTCTTGCGCGCGGTAAAAATTAGAACTTTAAATTTTAAGGCAAAATTTCTTAAAAATGTACATTAAAAAAAAAAAGAAAATGAACTACTTTGGACGACGTCACTATTTCATATGAATCAATCAATGATAAGAGATGTGTGAAAGATATCCGGTTTACTTACCGTCAACGGACCAATCGGCAGAACTGATCGAGAATAAGCGGAAGAGAACCTCTTACGTCACATGCGGAGTAACTTCAGGGCCCCGGTTACAATGGGAAGTTAACAGATTTATCTTCGACTGTCTATAAAGAAAAACCAATATTTGTGTACGAAAATGAGTACATTTGCATGAACATTTATATTACTCGTATCTTCGTCGGTATTCTAAAATTGAACATGTTTAGAAGAAAAAAATATATGCATATTCTGCTTTTCATACAGAAAACTTAATTTGACTTTGTAGATTAAACTGAAGATAAATGTTAACTTCTTATTGTAATCGGGGCCTAGAAAAAAAATAGCTTAGTTTATTAGTGTATTAACAAATTAAAATAAATATTAAACAACCACTGAACTTCGTTATTATTTTATTTTTCATGTAAACTGTTTCATTTATGCTATGCACTGTATTTTTCACCGCTATTAAGATGAATACAATTCCTTTGAGGTTATTCATGTCACACCGATAAATCCAATTACCAATGCTCTATAAATATTGGAATAAAGTTCGCGAACAAGTGTTTAACACTTCCTGTGAGTTAATAGATTCTCCGCTCAATATTTTGGCAAGAATCCAAATAATCTACTAAGAGATTAAATCAAGTTTATCCATTCTTGTATCCATCATTATTTCTAGCAGGGATGCTGGATTACAACACCCTCGAATCTCGTCGTCAGACTTTTCTTCGTAAACATTTCTACAAGGTGATGATTTCTGGATGCATGTATAATCCAAATATACTGAAAGAGATCATTTCGTATGTTCCCAATATATTATACTAGATCGAGATTTCATGGACTGTTGCAGGTCAGAATTCACGAATGCAAGTCAGAATTCACTCATTGATAGGGCGATTCGCTTCTTATGTGCAGGCAAAAAGTTGGCGCATCTTTTGTACCAATATTTTACGTCCACCCTGCCAGGAATCAACCGAGATTTCAAGCGTGGTAGGCGAAAGCGCCAACCACTGCTTGACGAGACTTTATCTGCTCGATTTCCTCTTTCGGGGCCGCGATTATGAACGATATCTTCATCTGTACATATCGAGACGGTGTAAACTAACATCGATATTTATGTACGAAAATGTGTATGAAAATTCGAAATGTATTTTGTTTTTCAAACAGAAAACTTAATTTTACTTTGTATTTAAAATTGAAAATACATTTTAACTTCAAATAATTTAACTTGCGAACAGCCTAGAACTCACAGAAAAAGAAACAGTTTTGTGTAAACAGCAATAATTTTTTACAATTCACTTTCTAATGACCTAAAAAACATACAAAACATATACGTACTTAAAAAACACCTAAATAAAAAAGTTTTTACAGCCCGTGTGACGAGTGATATGTGATGTTATTTTTTATCGACTTTTATTAAAACTTTTGTGTTATTATATATAATATCCCCTCATACCAGCACTTTTGCTGATTGGGAATATTTCGTACAAATAAGATATGCAATGTAATGTAATATGTAAAGTTTTAAAAAAATCTTGAATTTTGTCATAAATGAATAAATAAATCTAATCTAAATCTTAACTTCCCACTAGGATACGGACCCTGGGTTTCGCCCGAGAGCATCACCGAGTCGAAAACACTCGTCCCGGGTTCTATTTTACACACAGAACTGTATTCTTGATCCTCCCGGACATAGATGATAAATCGATAAGTACAGAAATGAACAAAATAATAACCATATGGTTAAGTGTAATATTTTATGCAAATTGTCTAGTTCAGGCGCCTACGAGCTGATCCAAGGACGAAGAATACATTTTGCGTGGGAATATCATTATTCATTAAAAATTCAACTGAATTGTAACGTTTCCTTTATTCTGCTACCATAAATGTAGATTAAACGGACCACGAAATGATTGGCCGTGTCCGGGCGGATGACGAATACGGTTCTGTGTGTAAAATATAACTAGAATCGGAGACGAGTGTGTTTGACTACCTGCTTTTTTAAATATTTTTTTTATTATTTAAATCTTAAAGTAGGGCACACATATCATACATATTGTTATGTGTGTTCTAATAATAACATTGCAAATATATTTAATTTATAAATTGTTTATCACATATGTCTTGACCATTATTTTAAATTTTGATATGTTTTTTTCTTCATAAATATTTTTTTCCATTTCGTAATACTTTTTAATTGCTTTAAATAAAATTGAATTTTGTGACTTTGCCTTTTTCCTAAATGGAAGTCTAATTTTGTTCTTTTCTCTAGTATTGTGATCGTGTTCATGCTGGTTCCGATCAATTTTTTTCCAAAATTCTGTTTTTTTATTAGAGTTTATAATTTTATGAACAAATATCATTGTATTGTAAAATATTATTTGTTTATATGTTAATAATTTCATTTCATTTACCATCGACTTTACCCTCGTATATCTGTTTTTTTTCAAAATGATTCTAAAGGCTTTATTTTGTAATACAGTTAGTTTATCTATGTTTTCTTTGTTTGATAAAAATAAAATGTTACTACAGTAGTTAACGTGTGGTTCAATAATTGCTTTGTAAATAGTTTTGCAGGAGTCCTTATCAATAAATCTTCTGATCCTTCCCAAAATTTATATTTTTTTTGAGGATAAAAAGTTTAAGAACTACCAACCTTTCGTCTTTAAGACGACGATTTCGCGATATATCCCAATCTAATCACCTTGCGTGCGCAATCAATGCGTGCGGGTAACTAATTTCACTATTTACGAAGGCACTATATGTGGGCAGGGAGGCGAGCGGAAGGAACTTATCGAAACGGCAAAAGCACGGGGTGCCCGTAGGCCATTAGACGGATGGTTAGTGATCCAATCCCGTATTCCAATTTCGCGTATGATGCATTTACTGCACGTTATTTCTGGATTTGATCCAATATTCTTTACAAACGTCTCGAGTGTATTTTTTTCTGACATCAGCAGAACAAATATGACGTGGTTATTTACCTCTTCCTTCCGATGATGTGTAGTGTGTAGCTATAGTCCTCAGCTTGATTAAATTGACAGCTACCAAACTAATGTCAATAGTAATGGGAAATTACTGATCAATGATCATGTACCGATCAAATCGATTTTATCAGTTTTTCATGCAAACATGAAACTCTGTTTCCGAAAATTGATATAAAAACGCAAAATCAAGCCTATTATAGTGTGTTTAAGACAATTATTCACCAAAAAATAAAACATTTATACTCTTCATGAACAACATCAATTAATTATTTTTTTGTTCGATCAATTTACATTGATCAATTTGTTCCATCTCTAACGTTTTTGCAAAATGATGTAACCTTGTAAGAACGTCCTTAATAATCAGGTTTATTTTAGTTTTAAAGCTAATTTTATATATTTGTGTTGACTTAGGTATATGTTAAGCATTGTATTGAAAAAATAAATTAACACACCAGATACGAATGATTTTTCGTCTGTCAATATAAATCACTCCTTAGACGTTACTACAAAGTTATGTCGTCACTTTTGCTGACAACTGTCATTCTAATCAAGCTATATTTTAAGAACTATAGTGCACATTGCATTTAATAACTTTAATATCTCTATAAATGTAATTAATACTGGGTTAAGATTTTCATTAATCATTTCATAACTCGGGCTATGGTCCCGTGGCCAGTGTCTCGGACTCACGGCTCAAAGGTCCGTGGTTCGAATCCCACTCTACCCCAACTTGATTTCTATTTTCTAATAGTGAGTTATTTACAACTCGTTGAAATGGGTCCTCAAAATTAAATATTTGAGTAAATCATAGGAACGCAAATATTTCTTTTTTCTATCAATAAAAAAATATAATTATTCTTTAATTATACATTTACGTATCGATCCAAATAATTTATCATTAAAGATTAAATTATTATTGGGCACAGAAAAAGCATAAAAAATAAAATAAGTGGCTAAAAACAAAGTTTTTTAAATTTAATTATTAAATTCATAATCATAGAGTTATCGCTTCAAATATAAATTTTATATAATTTATTTGTTTCTAGAATAATTATTCTGCATTACATTCTTTCAGTATAAAAATGCTGAGGCTACCAGATTACAGAGGGCTCCTTCTAACAGCTTTTTTTCGTTCGGAAACGAGCTATTTTTCCATGTATGTGGGGGCACCTCCAAGGAGACTTTCGTCCTCAGATGCGGTGTGCGGTATGTGATGGGTGGTGGGCAAGCCGTCTAGAATAATTTGTCGGCCACCCACTTTATTTATGTACAAGAAATATTGTCCTAATTACAGGACAAACTGATAGCGCGCATTCCTGTCATAATATTGTGTTACAAACCGGGCGCCTATTCAGTAATCCTTTAAGCTCCTTGCGACCACTTTATCGCCGGCGGATTCGATCTAGGGACCGTCGTATCGGCGTGCGCGTTATGGCCGCTAAAGGCGGGTTGGCCCAGTCGGCCGGTCTAGGTTTCGGGACGGTAACTAGGCATTAAGTAGGCACTACTCGTTACACAAGTTTGTGGAAAAGGGCAATGCCCGCCAAATAGTCTAACCGATGTGATTATATGCTCAATTGCTGCATCCAGGGTTGCCACTTTTTAAAATATTTTTTACAGGGTTATTCTGCCGTCATGAGCAAAGAGGCAGTTATTTGCAAAAGTCGTATTTTGAGACGTGACACTATTTAGTATTTATCAACTTTATGTAAATTAAAAAAAAACTGTAAATAATCTTAAATAAGGGAATATGGAAGTCTAGGCATTTACAGGGCTTATGACCTGTCATTGGCTGGTTTAAGTGGCCACTTTACACACTGTGTAACATTCACCATTTTGCCTATGTTTGAACATCCATATTGCTTTAATTCTTGCATTTGTTGATTTTAGTGAAGTTAAAGAGCTGGAACCTTTATTTTTGTGAAGAGATTCATCTGACTGAATTATTTCACATACTAGGCAACGCCTGAAAATAATTTCCCAATTTTTGAACTTCTTCTTGGACCAGTTGGTTTCATTACAATATTTGAGTTTGTCCAAATGTTTGTAGACAAAAAACTGGATTTCACCCCCTCGGGAGTCATTAAGATTAACAAATTACAACAGGGATGGAGAATACGTTAAATAAGGGAATATGGAAGTCTAGGCATTTTCAGGGCTTATGACCTGTCATTGGCTGGTTTAAGTGGCCACTTTACACACTGTGCAACATTCACAAGTTTGCCTATGTTTCAGCTCTTTAACTTCACTAAAATCAACAAACGGAAGAATTGAAGCAATATGGATGTTCAAACATAGGCAAAATGGTGAATGTTGCACAGTGTGTAAAGTGGCCACCAAACCAGCCAATTACAGGTCATAAACCCTGCAAATGCCTAGACTTCAATATTCCCTTATTTAAGGTATTCTCCATCCCTGTTGTAATTTGATAATCTGTAAATAATCGTCAGTAAAAACACAGTATGTCAAATGTTGCTAAAGCATAAAACATGTGTGTCATATCTACATTGAGTTTTTGCTTATAAACCTCTAGATATTCTAGTCAAAACTCTAGACAGGAACCATGAAGTTGGTTGGACTCGTGTCCCAATAAATGTAAATATAATTATATTGTGAATAAATAAATAAATGTAGATAGATATATTGCATATATGTATATACTATTGAGCGTGTTGTCCTGATGTTCATTGAACCATATCTTTTATGATTTATCTGGGGTTATTCCGTATGGATCCGCCGGCGAAAGGATTTTTAAGTCCGAGTAAACAAAAAACTTTTTCTTTTATTGTTTCATTATTATTGTAATATTTTATTTATTTTTTTCTTATTTTTTGACATAGTATTTAGTAATGTATAGAAAACTATAATTGGCCTATAATTTTGGTTTATTTGTAAATATTATCTTTCTTTCAATAAATAAAAAAATAAATAATAATAATTTAATTTTAAGGGCCATTTTCAACGAGTCGTAAATAACTCACTATTAGAAAATGGGAATTAAGTTGGGGTAGAGTGGGATTCGAACCACGGACCTTTGAGCCGTGGGTCCGACACCAGCCACGAGACCACAGCCCGATTTATATGTTTATGTAATAATTTTTAATTTCAATTTTTGCTATTTAATAATGTACATGCCACCGCTTTCCATTATGTTGTATCCTACAGGGCTTTTGGCCTCATAGAGTTTGAGATACGTTATCATTATTATTATTATTTGTTATGTATATGTATTTGTATGAATCAATAAAATAAATTAATAAAATAGATGTTTGATTCCTCGGTGTTTTTTATTCAGTTAGCAACGGCAACTACGCCAAAAGACATTAAAAAAATAATGAAGATTGACTTTCTCAATAGCTGCCGGTTTTCTTGTGAGTCTATCTCCCCCACCACTCTTTCTCGCTTTAATGAGAAGGGGGAGACGTGAAAAATGGGTCAACATTTGCGAAAATGTTAATAAGTTAAGCTGTATTGCTATGTCGTCCATTATTCACCCTAATGCTGCTTTTTGTCTTAAAAGTAATGTTTTTACTTTTCATGACGCACAATTTTGCAAAAGTGTTAAAGATAATGAACTAATTAATTCCTAACTTACGGCGCTCTATGATCCCAAATAACGTTTTTAAACAATTTTTTTTTTTTTTAAATTAGTAAACATACTTAATAACAGGGAATCTATATAAAACTAATTAATGTAAAATGAAAACGGAATTTGTGTATCTGGGAAGTATGTTTACTAGGGGTGGAATGACTGAGAAAGATATTGAAAGGAGGGTGAGTGCCGAGAACAGAGTAAACGGTGCACTTAAATCGACCTTGGCAAATAAATGTTTGTCACAAGAGGCAAAATTGGCAGTTCACAATGGAGTCCTGGTCCCGTCCCTGATGTATGGGAGTGAAGTATGGACTCTTGAAAAACAGGGATGAAAGTAGGCTGAATGCTGTCGAAATGCGATCTCTCAGGCGAATGTGTGGTAAAACTATGTACGCTAGATCCACAAATGTTGAGATCCGTACATTATGTAAGGCTGAGACAAGCATTATCGACAAAATCAAGAAAGGAGCTCTGCGCTGGTTTGGACATGTAGAACGAATGGACAGCGAAAGAACGGCTAAGAATATTTACAATGCGAATGTTGATGGATGCAGAAATAGAGGAAGACCGAGAAAGACATGGCTTGACTAAATCCAACAAATACTTAAAGATGGACATGTCAAAAGTAGGAATAATCTGCGCGCGTGCATGAGAAGATGTATGAATGTAGAGGAAGCGAGATATGTATGCAAAGATAGAGTGTTGTGGCGTTCTATCCGCTCTGCCTACCCTTACGGGGAAACGGCGTGATGGTTTGTTGTTGTAAAAAAGAAAAACTAAAACTACTTAATCTGTAACTCCCTCAGTTTTTAACCCAAGCACTTCAAATTTTGCATTAATGTGGAAAAATAAACGCACTATTTATTTAATAAAAGAAAAAATATTTTTTGATCGATTTGCATATGGATGCCCAATTTCAAAAAATGCCTAAGTCTATTTTTATAGTTTTGAGATATTTCAAGTTTAAGTGTTTATTTTGTTCCTGAAATGTTAAATGACAGAATTTCGGAAAATTGAAAACACTTATTGTTAAGTTTTTCTTGTTCTTTATTTTAAGATAAAAAAATACAAAATTGTTACATGTTTGGTTACAAAATTATTGCTTGTAAAAAATGAACTTAAGCCTAAAGTCAGGACTTAGAGAATTTTTAAAAGTATTTAAAGGACTAAGGGATTTTTTCTCAGGGAAAGAACTCTTGGACTAAGAGATGTTTAGGACTTAGGGATCTTTTTAAATTGAAATAATATTTTTCAAATACAATATTCGATATGGATATTCTTTATTGAAAAATTAATTAGGTAAATGTATAGTTCACAAAATGCTCTACACGGCAGTGTTACCAACTCAAAACTGATAAAATTGGACTTGAGCATTTTTTTAAATTGGGCATCCATATAATATATTTTATGAGAACAAAAGACCTATTCACAAATAAAAATTATTTTAATAAAAGTATGTTCATTAAATTCATGACTTATATATTTGATGAACTAATGTAATTTAAATTTAGCAAAATTGTAGAAAAATTAACAAAATACACTTTATAAATGATAAATTATATGAAATATGAAGTATCAGTTCCATAAAGCGAATCCATGCGTGTAATTAGGAAGACCAAATCTATATGTCTCCTCTCTGTCACCTCTTTGCTTAACAAGATCAAGAAACAATGCGTGTTGAAGAAGAAGGTGTGTTCGTCAGTACTTGAGCTACTTTTCAATCTATCATAGTAAGAAATAGCTCATCAATAAAGCTTGGTCAATAAAGATTTACCGTGAACTTCAATAATCGATTCCCTAAGGTTTCGGATTTGGAGCTCTGTATCGTTTCTCGGCCCAGACTAGAAAAAGGTTACCCATGCCTGCCATAGGGGGTCAAATTACGCGACAGTCATCTTTCGAGATTTTACATATGGTTTTTGCACACGAAGTAAGACCACCGCCGTAAAAAATTATCTCCATGACTTCAAGATAAGGTTCAGTTATTAAACATAATTCAATGTTTGTTTTATCAAGTAAGAAAATAAAAAGAGAGAGAGCGCGTAAAAATAAATATCATAATATGATGCACGATCTGCTATCATCTCATAAAATATTTATGCACGGCGCACACCACTACCGCCATCTATTGATACTTTTATGAAGTTATTTTCTCATGTCTAAGATCTAAACCTGTTTTTTAAGGATATTACAGATAACCCTCCTACAACACGATAGATAGGTTCTTATAAAATGCCAAAAAAACAATATTCAATGCATTTTCTGACACTATAATTAGGCTTATAAACTTAAAATTCAATTTTTTTCGAGCCCGTCAAACTTTCAGATTGCTCTCCTTTAAAATGTATAAAAGTAATCATACTCAGCCATCTTTCCACTGATTTAAAAGCTGCCATTTTCCTTTTCATTGCATATACTCTCAGGTAATACTTCCCGATCCTTTCTATGACTCGGTTGAATAAATATGATTTTTATTGGGTGTCTCTCTTTCCAGGTGGTGGGTCTGGTGGTAGTTTTGCTGGCGGCATGGATGCTAGCGGACCCCACCTTCTACCTGTCCATGGCGCAAGAGGAGTGGCAGTACTACGCCGGACTCTACACCCTGCTCGGCTCCGGGGCGCTGCTGGTGGTGCTCTCGCTTCTCGGGTGCTGCGGAGCCGTCAAGGAATCGCAGTGCATGCTGGTCTCCGTAAGTACCGGGTGAATGGAAATCAGAATATTCGACAGTGGTTTGGCATATCAAATGCAGCGATGGTTATCAGAATGGCCCAAGATCGAGTCGCCAACCTCCGATAGGAGTGGCACGAGAAGATGACGGAGATAAAATACAATACATTATCTGTGCCCAAACGGATGAAGAATACAGTTCTGTTTGTGAAATGGAACCAGAACCCTGGATGAGTAATTTCGACTCAATGGCTGCTCTCGGGTAGAAGTCCTGAATTAAGAAATCGAGTGGAGACAAGTCCACCTCGTGAAGTGGTTGGCGCATTAGCCTACCATTCTTGAGGACCTGGTAAAGTGGACGTTAAATATTGATTTTATCATGCTCTTGTAGAGTCTTGTCTTTTTCTAATGGAATAATGGGATGGGGAGGAGCCTATAATAATAATATTAAGCCTTTAGAAACCGTACAAAAACTGATTATTAAAATTATATTTCATAAAAATTCCACTTTTCCCTCCGACCAATTATTTCAGGAAGCTGAACTTTTGAAGCTACGAGAAATCTATTGCCGGCAATGTCTAAAATATGTTTTTATACACCAACATTTGTTTCCTAAAAATTTTCACAGATCTAGTCAAAGATTAAGTAGTTTATTTGAAATCCCTTATTGTAAATCCAGACTTGGGCAAAGACACTCATTTTTCGTAGCTCCAAAACTGTTCAATACATTTCATAACGACAATAGATCAATTATTTGAATTTGTTTCGATTTAAATTTTTGTTGAAATTATGGATAAAAAAATCAGATTTAAATAGCTTCTTTTTCAACTCATTTTTATCGACAAAGAAATTGTGTTCTAATATTAGCGCTTATTTTTTATATCTATCGTATATTTCATGCATGCCATGTGTTTGTGGGATTTTTCTTTTGTGTTTATGTAATAGTTTTTTGTGTATTTGTAACTTATGTATAAGTATTGTAAAATGCAAAGAAAAAAATATAATAAAAAAATAAAAAAAAATATCCTAAAAATATTTTCGCTAGAGACACTCAGCATTGAGCAGACGATAAGGAAGAAGTTCTTGGTAAATTATTATACTAAACCTGACAAACGGAGGTTCCACATTATGTCAATATCTCATCTGTGAGCATTTATTTTATTGCCATTTTTTTTTTTTTTTTAAATATTTTATTTAATCTCAGTTTTTATATATACCCGTTATTTATTTTATTCAATTCAATTAAAACATCTATTTTCCCAACTCATTTTGTAACAGCAATGTTTGGAGCTTATTAAAATCTGTTTTATTTCCTTTAGTTCTTCTGCATCCTGCTTATCGGCGTGGTAGGGGAGGCTGCGGCTATCTGGTGGGGAGCTGCCCACAGCGGTCGCCTTGTCCAGCAAGTCCGCTCCACTGTGGAGAACACGGTGAGGAATGAGTACGATGGCCACAACTCTCGGACCGCTGTGTTTGATGCCATCCAGAGCCAGGTATGTCCACCATATCATGCATTTATTTATGTTAGTTTACATCATATGCTAATATTTATACAGATCCTAATATGACCATTTGAGGTTTAAATTGGTCAAAACATTGGTCTTTTAAATTTTTTTATATGGGGTGAAAATATCGACAATGAGAGCAAAAGAATGCAACAGGATAAATGCGTTTGAGATGTGGTTCTGAAGGCATATACTAAGGATACCTTGGACAGCCAGACGCACAGACTCTCGACCGTATGCCTCAGACGAGTTCTCCGATATTTTAATCACCCTGCAAGAAGAGAGGAAGATTGCCTGAAAAAGAAGACGGTACAAAGAGGACAAGGGAGGTCTCCCATGTGCCGGTGAAACCAGATAAAAACTGCAACAGGCACTTCTTCTGTGGCAGCTCTCAGTAATGCAGGGTGTTGAGACAAGTGGAGGACTACAGTTTCGAGAGTACGATAGTCTTGATCCTCGAGACCGATTAGGAAGAACATAAACTTCTGGGTAAGAGAGCGAGGGCGGTTCCTAAATGATGGAACAAATAAAGTAATTAATAGGGTCTTGGGTAACGGGTGCTGGCTTCTTCCATCTCCGACAAATTAAATTCGTACAGAGAAATATTCCAATAGACTCAACCAAAGCTCTTGAGAATGCCCATGTCATTTCGTGTCTAGTTACTGTAATGGAATATACGCAAATCTCGAGTGGATCAGACAAAATAGCTAAAAATGTTGTTATTTTAAATTTTTTTAAATATTAAAAGTAAAATGTTTCCCTCGGCACGGGATGGGGTGTGTTGTGGGTGAACATTATTATCTTTTTTTTTATATACATTCGTATTTTACAGTTCTGTAAAATAATCAATAAATAAACTTTGTGACTCTTTTCCAGCTTCAATGCTGCGGCGCCCGCGGACCAGCAGACTGGGCAGGCTCCGAATACAGCAAGGCCGGCCTGCGCACTCAACCCTCCGGTGGCCCGGGTGCCCTGGGAGCTGTCCTGGACGGCCTGACGCTGGGGGCCGGGGTGGCCACCGCCCCCAACCTGCTGATCCCCGCCTCCTGCTGCTCTACTCCCGGAGAACTGTGCGAACTTAGCCGACGCTCGCTGCTCACTGCGCAATTCAACCCCATCTTGTACACCTCGGTGAGATTTGAAATTTGAAAAAAATTAAATAACAAGTTGATTAATTAGTTTTTAATTCCCTTCTTCTTTTTACGCATCCGCTCCTAAGTGGAGCGTGACATCTACAGGACATCTACAAGCATAAACATAGACAGAGTGGTGAATGTTGCACAGTGTGTAAAATGGTCACTTAAACCAGCCAATGACAGATCATAAGCCCTGTAAATGCCTAGACTTTCATTTTCCCTCCTCAAAAATGTTTTCCCTCTCTGTTGCGGTAAATTTCGTATTACATAAGTAAAAACGAAAGTCTAGAACGTTGTATCTTGTTTTTCTAGGGCTGTGCGGACAAGGTTGTCGAGTACCTGACCAGCCACCTGGACATCTTCATCGGAATCGGAGTACTGTTGGCCGCCCTGGAGATCATGGGATTGTCCTTCGCCCTTATACTGTGCTGCGCCGTGAACCACTCTGACCGTTACAAGGCTTAGATCTTCCGCTGGATTCTAAGAAACTAGCGTCTGCAGAAACAAATCGGCTGTTTAAATAAACCAAATCTAGTTAAGGACCTGAACGTGTTAAATTCCAAGTTAAAAACAGTAACTTAGACCAACATATAAGACTAACGTTTAATGTTCAAATCATTTGATAATTCCTGGATTTTTAACCTCGAGATTTGCATTCTAGACCGCATCTCAACAAGATGAAGAAATCATCGAGATAACAGCTCTATTATTTCACGAAATCAACAGAGGATCATGATAAAATGACCCGGCTGTTTTTAATACATAAGAGATATAGAAATTCATGTATGGACAGAATTGTGAATGTTACACAGGTTGAAGGCAAAATTATCAGTCTTATGTTTCAAGCGTCCAGGGACTATGAAATATTACACTGCGAAAATATCTTTTAAAATAAACATTTCTCGTTAACCTTACCAGGAATCGAACCCAAATCAATTGCATGGTAGGCACATGCGCTAACCATACAACAGAGACGAGTTAAAAACCCTGTAAATGCCTTGATTTTCATAATGCATTATCTTGTTGAGTATCGGTCTATTTTGTAATGTTAACAAATTCAGATGTCCTTATTTAGATTTTTCGATTTTTACATAATCTCTCACGAACTATCATATCGGAAGAATACTCACAAATTTTACTATCACAGAATCTCGTAAACCGATTTATCATATTAGTAAATATTATAATATCTAAACATACCTTCTCAAATTCCATCTTTTTTTATTATATTTTGGATTCAAATTTATCAATTTGATTAGATTACTGTTTACGAATTCCAATTTCCTGCCTATTGGAGAAAAGGAATCTTTTTTATATTGATTTTAAGATACATTAGAATAAGATAGTGGGTGTTTATTTATCGTAAGGCGTTTAAAGTCTTTTTGTGCCATCTTTACTGATAATGCTGAATATTTTTATCACTCGGTAATACATTTATATGCTTGATTAACTGCCATTTTTTCAATAGAGTACTCTAGCGCTTGGCGTGTTTTTTTATTGAGCACAATAACCATTAGTTAAAAGCTACTTTATTGAGTGTCTCGACAAATTTTAACAGAGCCACTAACCATATATTTCTGTGATTAATATTTAAGTTTTTTATTTACGTAATTGTTCATAAACTGCACAAAATTCAAAGAAAAAATTCACATTACAATCTTTAATATCACTTATTTGAGTATCAAATAAGTTGTTTTTTTTTTTCTTATTGAGGATTAATAGTTGCATTTACCATTAAATTAATGTGGAGAATATGTTTAAGAAGTGTAAGTTAGCTTTGTTTTATGTTTTCTTATTTGCCCCGAAGAACAGAACCAAATCAAATACATTTTACTGTGTAATTCTGTAAAGATGTATCTGCAAATTGAAAGTTCGATTATAATAATAATGTCACGAACAAATTAGATTTTTCGAAGCTTTTTCTTATCGGATAAGTTATTTTTCTTTTACCCGTGGGTTGATAGTATTAGTGACTGAATGAGCGTGTTGACAGTTATAGTGATGTGTAAATGCGGGGGAAGAGAAGGGAGTGGGCGTGAAACAAGTGACTTAATTAGGTAAACTTCTATGTACTTGGAAGATTCCTTTTTCACTTTGACAAAGTGTGGCTTTTACTCGGATCAATGTGTTATGTTCAGAACCCCTAATTTTAGGTATACCTACATATTAAAGTATGACAGTTGAATGGCATCTTTTATATTTTGAAAAATACTAATAAAGATGACATATTAAAATGTTAATATAACTGTTGTTTCCCGTATTTATATTATAATATATTTGATCCAAAAGTAATATATGTAACATAGATGGATTATATTATACAGAATATAGGCTAAGTTTCTATGTATTCTATTAATCGGTGTTGTAGGTTAGAATAAAGCCGGCGAAATGGATTCTTGCGCTTCTGTCCTGGATGTTTTTCGTAATTTACTTGTTAGAAATAAAATATTTATTAAGCTAAGTTTGCGAAGATCGTAAGCCATCGTTCAAAGTTTGGTGGCGACACCGCCCACGTACTGTGAAGTATTTTTTATTTTCTTTACAAAACGACTGACATTGCTACATCGTTACCATTGTTTGATTTTTATTTTTTTGCTTACGTATTTTATATATCTCTATTTTTGTGTTGCCAGAGAGAAATATACTTTGAGATATTACTAACATTCTATACAACGTACATACTTTATTATTATTTATTTGTAGGGAAGAGAAAATGAATATTTTCTATAGCTAGAAACTCGAGTCATTAATCTTACTATTTACAATGATAATTATTATACCAATTAAATGTATGTATTTGGATACCTTCTACACAACTCGGTGGTTCTTTTTATAATAAATCTTTTCCAATTCCGCAGCGGACATTTTTTGTCATTTGCAACCAACTGTCTTTTTGTAATATTCGAACTGAAATACTTTCCATGAAAAAATGATGAGACTTGCGATGTTAACTACTAGGGTAACTCTTCCATTACTTTTTGTAACCTTTTATAATGACTAAAAATAGTGGACTCTAACTTAAGTCTTTTTAAACTCGTCAACTCTACAAGACTCCTCGGCGCTGACTTTGGACGGCCGTTTTTACGATTCAATAAATAATTTCATAATGCTTGGTGTTCAATTCACGCCAATTGTGAGCTTGTTTACACTATGGTGAATAGTGACAATCTTTCATCGGATCGGAGACGTGAATCACGGATATTATACATGAACTTAAACAAATAGAAATCACAGTACTTTATCCTAGCAGAAAGATTATCTATGGAACTATTTAAAACATTAATCATTGGTAAACAAGTGATATCATCGGTGATACTGAAATACCGCGTAACCTTTGTTTTTTTATTTTATTTTACTGCAATAAATTCATAAGAGGGACTAAGAGCTGTTAGTTTTAAATTATTTCTATATTTACTCAAAATAATGATGGTTTTTCAAATACTCCAGTGGTTTTTTCGTTGATTACAATCATAAGTAATATATTGACAAAGTGCTTTTTAGGTTCCCCAGCCGAAAAATTCAATTGATAGTAACACGTTATTCACCGACGATATGAAAATGTTGTTTTGACAGAATGTTATATGAATGTTATATTTTGACAAAATCTATGGTCATTTGTTGCACAAGTGTAAATAAAATATGTATAAACATTCAAGAAACAGACTTGTGATTCCTACAGTTTGTCTTGAGCATTTAATTGACAAAATTTCTGCAAACGAGATGTGAGTAATCACATATAAACAGTATCTCAACTAGGAGTTGTGACATTTTATGTGGTCCTCCGTATAAATCATCGTAGTGTGAGCAATGTCTTAAAATGTTAATGTTACTAGCATGTTTTCCATTTTAATATCGAGTCCAATGCTTTGCAAGTAGAAAAAATCGTAAAAAGTAAGTAATAATTTGTCTAGTGCCAAATATTTTTGATAAATCTTTTGGATAGACGTCTTTCGGGTTTTCTTGACCGTGAAATTTAGACTTGTTCTAATCTGTCACAAGTTAGTCTCGTCGTGTAAAATGCATTCAGTGCAAATGCTCTATGTAATGTCATTTTGTCTCGTTCATACATTTTAAAATATCCCTTTTTTCCTTTTAATCATCAGAAAAAATTTTGAAAAGGATATATGGAATTGATAGGAATAGGCCGTTTGGGAAGTGAGAATGCAACTTATCGAAATGTTTACTGGGATCTGGTCATTTTATTTATAGCAAATGTGATATCTCATGACATAATTAACACCTGATAAAAATGATCAATTCTTCCCAGGTAAATAAACCTTAAATAAACAAACAGACAGGCTTGCCAATAGATCATTTGGGAGATTTACCATTTTAAAGTCATCCAACAAATAATTTAACAATTCTCGCATTAATTAATTTGGCAAAGATACTAGGGGAAGTACTCATAAATTATTTTTAGTCATCAAAATTGAAAAACAAAGTATTTTTGAATAAAATTGTATTTTTCAAATGAAATTATTAAGAAATGGTGAATGGGATGAAAAATAACGCTTCTTTATACATTATGTCCCTACTTAAAACAAATACATATTTTTATATGTTGTAAAATTCCAAAAATATTGAATTCTCAATAGAGGATAAGCTTGTCTAAATTGTGAAATGTATTTTGAACACCCGAATGTATTCACTAAGTGTGTTACTTCTATATTGTCTCGTGTTTTAGATTTAAGGAAAGTAGAATGTGCTATGGAAACAACACTACTACAAATATAATTATGTGTATTCTACCAATCTATTAACAATAGAATCAAATCTGTAAACACAATTTCAATAATAAATATAATTGACTTACCAAAGAGTAACCTTTTTTATTTATGCACCTTTATGTCCCCTGCCACGGATAGATATTTATTTTATAAATAATATTATTCTCCAGCGTCCCCGGGTACACATATGTGGACTTCTCGTTTTATTTATTTTTTAATGCTGGAAATGAATTTTTTACACTGGCAATATTTTAAAACAGTGCTCTGCATTATTTTACAGCAAAAACAGCATACTAATGATACCAAATAGCATTATTTCCAGAGATTATGTAGAAAAGTTATTCTTTCTTCAGATTTTGATGACAGTCCTTAAGTGTGAATTAGTCAAAATGGCGTCCAGTTACGCAACTTTCTCTCGTTTAATAAAGAGTTTTTTTTTAAGAAATTATATTATAAGAAAATATTAGGAAAAATAAATCATTATTAACTGGCTTTCATAAGATATCTTTCTAAAGTTATTTATTTGATTAAATAATAATTATTTACTAAATTTGTGTAAAGAAAAAATATTTTTTGATCCTTTTGGTTTTCCAATATCACTTATGATTCATAAAGAAAATATAAGTTTTTCTGATAGCCAGGTTTGTCTCAGGTCTCAAGAGGTCACATCAAATTCAATACATATAATAAAAGGAAAACAGATAGATAGATCTATAAATCAACATACCTTTAGTTATAATGTAGAAAGGTCACTTTTTT
Source organism: Micrasema longulum (assembly GCF_059751315.1). Classification (NCBI taxonomy): domain Eukaryota; kingdom Metazoa; phylum Arthropoda; class Insecta; order Trichoptera; family Brachycentridae; genus Micrasema; species Micrasema longulum. Next base: position 634,430 of record NW_028277266.1, read on the forward strand.
ACTACGCGCATGAAAGCAGAGTGAGCCACAACGGAGGCTCATGGAGGAGTTTGCATGGAGGAAAATTAAAACATTTATTTGGTGAAAATATTTTATTTAACATCTGAATAAAATATAAACTGCCGGGAAACTAATTGGTTATTTACTATAAAAACAAAATGCACCACGGTTATAAGTACCTACTTAACAAAAACTTATATAAGCAAGATGATGATACATGGCCATTGAAGTCAGCTTTATTAACTTAGACAATAAAGTGTGTTTCCCTTAGAGTAATAACCTCGCAATAATTAAGTCGCTCATATGGAGAAAAACCATTTGATGATTATTGACCACGAAGTTAGCTACAGATTACAGCAATGCAACGGGCGGTAGGTACTTGGGTTGAGAATTGCAAGCGCTAACCGAAACCGTCCATTGCACGTTCGTTGTTAAACTAAAAACCAAACCAAAAATTCGTAATGCTTTTGTTCTATGCAATAGAGCTTATGGCTGTAGTCTGGTAAAATGCGCGCAAAATTAGGAAATCATACAACTTTGCTATTTTAAAACTGTTTTTTTTGATCGCGCAATAATAATAAAAAAATAAAATAAATATAAACAATAATTTTTAAAGGTATTTCTATTAAAAAATGTACTTAAAAGTTTTATGTAACTAAAATATAATTACTTTTACACCGGCAGATTACGCCATTTGAAATTTAGACTTAACTTAGGTATCTGGGATCTGGAAAAATTATTGTTTTTATCTAATTTGTTTTTTTATTTTTTTATTATGCGTGATTAAAAAAAACATTTAGCCTTAAGGGCTTCTCTAGAGAATTATTACTCCGAGGTCTTTCCACTATTTTTACACTTGTATTTTTGTAAAAACTTCTCCAAGAAAAATCGTTACATATGGGTCCATTAATTGAGCAGACTTCAATTTGCAGAAATCAAATAACAGCTTAAATGTGTTTAGTATTTAATTAATTATAATGTTTAAAATAACAACTTATTAAATCACATAATCAAAAAAAGCAACAAAACATAATTTGGTCAGGATATTAAGCCAATGTTTTTATTATAGATTGACGAAAAAAATATTATTACAATAAAAATTCAATCAGCTTTTGGAGATTTCAAATACTATAATATAATTAAGTTTGTATGTACATACAATGCCAATAGCACCCAGTCAGCACCATGCGAAGAAACTACTGAAAGGGTACTCGTAAAGGCATGAAACAAAGCCGAAACTGAGTGAGGGTTATCACTAGAGCCCTTACAGAAGAACTGCAGATTGATTAAACACCGTGCTAGAATGAATCTTTCTGAAACTTCTAGATGTAGGTTCTCCAGTGCAAATGATGAAACACCGTTGCACATGTTATGTGAATGTGATGTTTTATAAAACAAAAGATGCCGCATCTCGGGTAGACCGTTGTTTAAACGAGAGGATGTGAGAGTACTCTCCTATCTATCTGATAGCCCGATACTTTAAGGACTCGTGCTTAGAGGAGATTTAGAAATAAATATGAAAGCACTCGCCCCCGGGAATGAATTTACGGGGACCCGTCGCAATAGATCTACACAGGGCGCAGTGATGCCAGGAGCTTGTTTAGCACTGACCACCATTTACAAGAATAAGAACAGACAACGCCAATGATACATATACATTAAAAGTTGGCATTAAAAAGAATATCTGTACACTACTAAAACAGTAAATTGTGCAATAGCAATAATGTTGTAAATGTAACACCAGTTTTTATTTTCAAATTTCAATGTCTGAAAACAATGTATTTTGGAAATTAGTAATTTTAATTTTAACCCGACTTCAATTTTAAATTCAATTCAAAGAAGCCAAAATACTTTTTGTTTAAATTTTAAAATAAAATAGATTTATATTAATTTAATTCAAGTTGATTCACTTATTGCTAGATTAGTTGGTATAAAAATAGTTAAAATTTAGTGATAAATATATTCATTTTTCATTTTGCCAGGTAGCGTAAGAGTTGGTCTGAAAGTTACACTAGAAATGAGATAAAGCTTCATTCAAAATCCGTCTACACAATTTCAAAAAATATGCATGTGATACTAAATGGTTCTGAAAATTAAGGTTAAGCGCACAACATACAACAATCTGGAGGAAGACAATAAGCATAGCATAGAATTAGTACTGTGAAAATATAAACTGGAAATGAGCAAAGGACAAACTAATTTTAACAGGCTGACTGCCGATCACGGGGGTAGCGCGCAATGTACCGATCACACATTTGTGCATTATAACAGTATGTTATTTATATTTGTCAATATTCTACCGGCAACAGGCAACAGTCGTAATGAGTTGTTTATTCATTGGCACTACACTTGAACGATGTTATATATGTCACTTCAATGAAATATTTTACTAAAAGCATTTGGGTCCAATAAAAGCAATAATACTGATGATTGAACTGTTAATTCTATACAGAAAGTTAGATAAAAATCTTAGGTATACAGCGATTAAAATCTTAAATTGAAATTTGTAAAATCGCATGAGAAATAAATACAAGAACTAAGATAAAAAAACTTGCAAAAATGCCTTTTTTGTCATGCCCCGTGAGCCTGTTACAGAAATTTTATTAAAAAATCTTTTTCTGAAATAATTCAGTCAGATAATTTTCTTTACAAAAATAAAAGTTTCAGCTCTTTAACTTCACTAAAATCAACAAATGGAAGAATTGAGGAAATGTGGATGTTCAAACATAGGCAAAATAGTGAATGTTACACAGTGTGTAAAGTGGCCACTTAAACCAGCCAATGATAGGTCATAAGCCTAGACTTCCATATTCCCTTATTTAAGGTATTCTCCATCCCCGTTGTAATCTGTTAATTAAAAAATATTTTAATAAGCCCAGATCAAAGAAGTTAAAAAATACTGTAAATGCATTAAAACCACTTTAAATCAATGAATTTTTCACCATAATTTAATTGAGAACTTTGGGAATATTAACACTGTAGCCGCCTGTTTCCATACAAATATATATAAGAGTATTCATGCACGGCGTCCTAAATAAATAGAACCAATATATTAATTTATTTGTCAGTTTGGACACAAAAGTCGAGCTGAGAGCATGTCAGTTTGAACTGTAAAATTGTGTGACTCCACTCCGTAAACACATAAAATAACCAGCGTCGACGGCAGGTTAGTTTGTGTCTTGGCCCTTAACAAACATTATTTAAGCGATTTTGTAGGAAAAAAAATGTCATTCCCCTTCTAAACTTTGACAGAGCAGCAGTCCACCTGTTAAATCTATTTGGGCGAGCAGATATCTATTGCAACACACACATATTATTGCATATTACATTTTTTTTCATGTTTATATCAATTATTAATATTTTTTAATGACCATTTACAAGATGACGGATTGTTAAAAAAAATGCAGTGGAATATAATACTAAATAATGTATTTTGACTGAGTAAAATGTGGTAATTTTTAGCTTATGCGTGCGCTCAGTGAAAATAGGACTTCTTACTTCAGTATCAAGAAACCACAACCCTCATTTTGGGTTTTACCCAAAACACAGAGAATCCAAGTATGGATATCTATTTATAACACAAAATGTACATACTTGCTTAAAACTATATTAAATATGTATGTATAATAAAATATGAATAGTAATTGTAAGTTAAGATCTATTAAAAAAATATTAAACCTACCATAAAGATTTATTAATAAAATATCAAAGTAGTTATTTTGAAAACACACCAAAAATGGAATTATTAATACAAATGTTAACACACCAATTCACACAATAATATTAAGTTATTTTTGAAGTCTTACATTAGTATTATATTTATAAAGTATTTGGAAAATTATAACTACATAAGGGAAGTTTTAGAATTTATGGGACCCGAATAAAACTACAACATAGCTAGAATGATCAACATAAGGCTAGCATTACCTGATATGTAAATAAATGCAGTGTAACCTCAATTCAACATCTTTAATGTTTTCTTGTAAATAATATTTTTTTATGAAATGTTTAATTTTCAATGGGTTCACTGTCTTAATAATCGAATGATTAGTAATTGGATGTATTAAATAATTGGTAAATTCACCGAATGAATGAATGGATCATTTCTACTTTTAACACGTTTGCGGACACTTTTTTCTCATAGGATCCACTAATACAGACACGTATCATAACTTTCTTATTTTCTCTACTATATTTCACTTCCGATTGGACCATAGTTGATGGTTTAAAGTAAAGATGCGGAAAATTGTGCCGTGACTCTTTCATTGCAGACTGTTTCTAATAGGGACACAATATCTCATCCTATCATATAATTACTTCAGTTTCACATAGCCGTCTTTTCAGTACCAATGTCTTCTGGACTGACGTCATTTCCTAAGTGAGAGACACGATTTTGACGGCTATTCCAGGCATAACCGCAAACGAGTTAAAAACTAAAATGGAACATTTCTGTAATGATTTTACTTAAATGGGACATGTATATTTTAAGAAATCTTTTTTAATTTTAACTTTATCTATATGAATTTGGCAATTTCCGACTGAAAAATATGTTTTAAGCACCCATAACAAAACATAATTAATCATTCTAGCACATTTATTCCCTTAACTTATGAAGATTGCATCCACATGATATAATTAGTTTGAAAATACATATGACAAAATTGAAATATGAAAATAATTAAATACACCATGATTACCTTAAATTTAGTGGCATTCCACTTATTGAGTTTCATATTACGAAATTGACGAAAAATCTAACATGAATTTATGACTACAATTGAAAGTTACATTACAGAAAAACATTTTAAAATAATCAATATTCCGAACTATACTAAACTAAACAAATCTGCTACAAGGATTATTCCCTAAACATTACAAAATGCGTATTGTTGATGATAATCCATCACCGTTTATATAACATCACTGCCTAAGTCATCCAGATATGCCATTCGGCAATAAATATATTCAAACATTGCTAGTGAAAACAAAAAAAATAGATAGATTTAAATGTTTAAAAAAAAACTGTAATGTTTTAATCTCTCTCCTCTAAAGTGGTCACAAATATAAAATCACTTTGTACCAAATAGCTGTTGTCCCAAATATAAAATTATTTTGTCCGTAAAATTAAAAATCATAGTTGATTTTATTTCTTAAGTATTCAAAAAAATAATTTCATAGCGAAAACAGTCTAGATAAGAAAAGTTGAAAACTACATTAAGTATAAAACATTCAAATTTAAATGAAAATTTTTAAAGGATATGACAGAAATTTAATAAAAATTAATAAATACAATGCACTGAAAGAGCTATAAAAATGTGCTAAGAAATTATAAGTTTGAAAAAAATAACATTGTATGAGTAAAATTATTACTCTAAGATAAGCTTGCCTCTCTTCAGAATAAATAAAAATGGAATATACATGGAAAAATAAGAACTATCAAATCTAAAAAATTACATTTTTCAAAGAGGAAGATCAATAACTAGTCTTTAAAGATTTGGAAGCACAAATAAATTATAAAGGTTTTAAAAATAAATTGAAAATTCCCACAGGGCGCGCGAATGCCTTTTTAAATGTTAGTGAGATTTAGAATTTTGGGGTTAAACATCATAAGAGATTTCTTTTAGTCCTTATTTTAGTACAATGACTAGTAAACAAAGACCTAAATGATTACTACATTAATAAGGATACAAATTATGGTAACTTTTTTCAGTAAATATTACGTTATTATTACAAAATGTTATGCTCATGATAAAAGCAATATTTTGTATTCCACCCATTAAAAAAAATTAACTTTGAAGTAAAAAAAAAAAACAAATAAATACATACATATGTACATCAGTTCAGAATTCAAAAATACATAGCCTCAGTAAATGTCAAATCCAAAAATATTTTTCAAAGAAATTACTGGTAATTAAATAAAAAATGCTGGTTGAATAAATGCTGCTATCAATAATCCGTTTGTTAAGACGTTGCAACGTACAAGAGGGTTTTTGATGTAAATGGCAAAATTTACATCCGAAGGATATCGGATACACATATAATTACATTTGTGGGTGTCGGCTCATACAACGCAGCATTAAGTACTGAGAAAAGTGGTACATATAAAGAAATTTTGGCTATAGTGGCTCATCAGTCACTTAGTCACGTATTTACCATCAATATAGATTTCGTAAGTTTTCCATTTAGGTACATAACTTTTTTATAATATAGATAATATGTATTTATTTTTAAGTATTACATTACTAGACTTTTTGTTCATTTTGTATATTTTATACTTAAAAACTACATAATGTTGTTTATCAAAATGTGTACAGTATTTTTACACAGTAAATTAATCACTAAAATAAAGAATCTCTGCGATTTAAAACATAATGAAATAAAAAATAATTACAGTGGAAAATCACAGAGTTACAAGTTATTCAAATATTATAATATCAACAATTCTTATGCAATCTATCATAAATATCTTATGACCTCGAGTTAGTATTAAAGTTGCATAAACCAAATGTTTGCATTATCTAAGGCAGGTGGATTATAAAAATAAAAACACTATATTAAGTTTTATTCCGCTTTTATTTAAAATTTTCAGCAGGGACTGGGTTTATTCAACCGGATAAATTCCTTAGCAAATTCAGCAAAGGTAAAGAATAAGATAACGTAAATTTTGGAAATAAACCGTTTAAAGAATTGCTCGGATAAAATAATGTAAAACGATCAGATAACACAGTTCATTCTCAATTGCTAACAATGATGCTATTCGATAAGAAATTACTGCCGGGAATTTTGCTTTCAGAGAATTATGTAATTACCCGGGGCTGGAGCCTGCATTCGAAGGAACTACCAACCAGCGACCTTGATAGTTTTTGTATAAAATAAATACATAAAATTCAAATACGTTTTTATTGTAAAACTTTATAAAATTATATTTTTTACCCTCTCTTTTTATTATGTACATTGGAACAATACTTAAATTTATATAATTATTATTAAGTTACGCTTAAATGACTTTTATTTAAATTCATCTATTCCCATAATTAAATATAACGATTAACAAAATAAGAATATTATGTTTGGTCTCCTGCCAGTCTGATGACACCCAGTCACTGGTGATAAATAAAAGTGGAATAAAATTAAATACAGTATTTTTATTATTATAATTAAAATCCACCAAGAAATGTCAGTAAAAAAAATAATCATGAAAAAAAATCACAATTTTAAGCTCAGATTTGTGTAAAATTTTCTCTAGCGTAGATTTATAGTTTATCAAACTGAAATGTGTTTTTATGCATTGAAGTATAATAGATTGTCTATATTAATACCATTATTCAAAAATCATATATCATTGTAATCAATTTCAATGCAATTCAAAAAAATATATACATACTCGTAGCAACCATTGCTTAAAATACAAAATTGTAAGGAAAACTAGTTAGTATATTTTGAAAGATACCTCTTATTTTTTAATAAATATATTTTTATATTTTTTTTTCAGATTATACCTTTATTTGTGAAGGCCACTGACGTATAATCAAAATACCAATTAAGACATTACTCCTATACTAGCTACATCTGAAATATAGCAAATTTTTCTTAACCCTCAGCAATTTGAAAAAAATATATAAAGAATCACGATACACATCATGTATGAAAGAAATATACATATTTCCTTAGTTGGAAACTATGTATATTAGAAACACTAGAAACAATAATATTTTGCATGTCAAATATTCCAAATCTAACTATTGCTTTAATTCCCCAATGTCAAGAATGTGTAGACTAGAAAACTCTTCCAGTGACTTGGAGTTTCTCGGGATGGATCTTCATGCGTTTCGCAGATCTCCTGCTAGTGTCAGGAAGAGTGTGGGGGATGCCATGGCTAAACTGAGCTACTGTAAGACTAATTATCTATACCTCGGTTCTAATATACTGTCCTTATTTTCTGTCTTTAGCTTCAGTATTATTTACTATATTTATAAATTATTTTTTGTTCAAATACCATGTGTGTAAACTGTGCAACTTGGCTTAGGCCATTAATAAATGAATGCATAAATGAAAGTCTGTTAAAAAATGAAGGCACAGAATGCAACTACCCACAAATTGAAATGGCATTTTCTTTACGCTAGTAAGGTATCTACTTAATTATACGTCACTGGTGAAGATTGTTATTTTGTATAACTGATTTTCTTGGAGTTTTTAAGGAAGTCACCGAAGTAAAATTTAAAATGAAATCATTGGTTTCTAGAGTTTGGAAAAGATCAGTATTAGGAAAATGTCTGCTCCGGTACGAGAGTTTATGACACAATATCTTTATCACAGCCTCATTAAAATAATTTCCTACGACTCCTCATTGATGAGACTGGCGTGGCTCATAGAGACAGCCGTACCGGACACGTGGTACTTAAAATATTTATTTTTCAGCCACTGGGCGAAGAGATATACAAACATACAGCTTGCCAGGAGAAGCACGACGCACACAATATAAGCCGCAATATTCAGCATGCTTATTCTGACGATTTCAACGTGCGAACACCTGGAGAAAAAGCCCATCTCCAGGTCTGCCAGCTCTGTGGAGGTGTACGGCCCTTGTAAGGAGACATCGGGACCGCAGTCGGACTTCAGGAATCCGACGGTCCGCGCTGTACGGTTGAATATTACCTTGAAACCTTCGAGGGCGGCGACTCCTAGAATGGTTCCCGTCTCTGACGGCTCTATGGAGAACTTGTAGCAGTAGTCGGAGCCGGGCTTCTCATAAACTTGACGGACATACGACTGAAAGAAAAGAACTAGATAATTGGAGATAGCAGCAAACATTATCTAAGTAGATCATAAATGTTGAAACATTTCCCAAAATGATAGCATGAAGTGCTACCAACGCAACAAAAAATAATAAAGTATTTAAATGACCGTGAAATTAAAAAAAAATATTTTGTAACTAAAATGTAAATGTACATAGCGACAGCAACAAACCATCACGCAAAGAAAATAGAACCTCATATCACTTTTTCTTTGCATACAGACCTCGTTTCCTCTACATAATTATATTTTCTCATAAATATTTATTATTATTTATTTATTTCCTTTTTCTGTCATCTTTCTTTTAGGATTAATTACATGTTTAGTGTAATAGTTATGATTTTATTTCATGTTATTTCCTATAATGCTTTATGTATTTGTACTTTTATGTATGAGGAATAGGCGAGTCACATAAAATCAATTGTTCGGAGGTGATTAAACGCATTTAAATTGATTGGGAGTGGGTTGATCCCACCCTACCTGGCACAGTCACGTAGTGAGAATCCAAAATACGCACAGAAATTCTAATATCAGCGGAGGCAGATATTTAAACAATTCATTAAGCGCGAGCTGGGGGCGCTTTTTATCGCTTATAACGGGTCCATAATATCTAGTTTTGAATTGAAAACATGACATAAATAACAGACAGATATAGAAGCCTTCTGGGCGTTTATTAAATAAATAAATAAATTATTCCCACTTTTAAGGTGTCTGTCTTCAAAGAGTAAAAAAAAAGCCTCATTACACCAAATTACAAGTTCTTAAAATACATACATCTGTTAGCATATGGGAAATTAAATAAAAAAGGCTGGGGTTAAAAATTCCTTTGCACGTGGTGATGTGCAAGAAAAAAACGGAATAAACTGAGGTTCAGACATTTGAAATTTAGTAATTCCTTTTCCATAGTTTATAAAAATTAAAATATAATTTAGCCCTGTTATGGCAAAATATTTTTTTAAAATCATAAATACGCCGGCCATCCTACATGCGTGCACCCCCGCTCACTGCCAATAACCGACTAAATCTCTTTCACACAAACGCTGCCCATAGAACAGCGTCTCTGTCTTCCTTGTTATGAGTTTTATCTTCGTGCTCTCTCTTATACAGATTTATTGCTGTATTGGCATCTCATTAATTCTTCGAGGATAAATATTTTTTGTCCTAAAATCAGGCATATTTGTACAAATTTTACTTTCCGAATCCAGTGTGTAAATGTCCATTTTAAGATTACAAAAAATACAACTTCATCATTCAAAAAAATAAGAGAGATATATAAAGTCTCGTATCGTACGTACACTAGTGTGACATCACAGCCACGCAAGAGTTAGTGTTTGCTATCCAGACTACCAATTCTCAGAAAAGGAATAAGGAGTAGGTATTGCATTGTAAAGCTTTGGCAAAAATACTTAATTTAATAAATGTTAGTAAATATTAGTAAATATTAGAAAATAACCACACACCGACTTTTTATGTCTACCGGTTTCGAGACGTACCTGTCTCTTCATCAGGACACTCACTGCATTAAAATGCAAATACTAAAATACACTTTCACCTTTGCCATCATCGTAGTATACATAGTATTTCAAAAAAATACATAAATTACATGCAGATTTAGAGAGGATACATACACCACCATTTCCAAACATGCACTAAAATTAGGTTAATTACTAATATTTACTAACATTCATTAATTAGCACGAATATTTACTAAGATTAATTCAAATGTTTGACCACAAAGTTAATGCTTTGAACATAAATAACATTTAATTTAGTTTATTTTTACGCATTGACAATGGAGCAGTCGTATTCTGAAACCCACGACAAATTCATTTTCATTTAGAGATTTTCCAAAAAATAAATACATAATAAAAACATTGAACAAATAAACAATTATGTACTTACAATTCCTGGCAAATTGATACGAAAATACTCGTCCGCTCCGCTGGCTAGTTCTATATTGATAATCGGCATAAACTCCCACTTCTGTTGTTCCGGCCAGCAGATCGTCTTCTGCTGCAAGAAGAACTCGTCAGGGAACGACCACTCCTGGATCTCATACTCCTTGGTTATCCGCACTGAGGAATTATTGGAGAAAAGCTTCTCTATAGAGGCCTCTCTCTCTCGAGTGATTAGATTGGCCTTTTTGGTGGCCGGGATCAGGTCTTTGACGAAGGCCTTGAAGACGTCACTAGGAAGACGGATGTTGGTGGTGCCGCTGTCCACTATAGACTTGTCAGTGTTCAGGTTACGACAGTCCACATGGACAGGATTGCCTTCGATCAGAAGTGAGGTTATGATGACCTCGTAGAACCATTCCCTCACAACTCGAGCGGTCTGTATTCCGATGTACGGATTCTTCATATTATCTATAATAAATCAAAATAATGATACTCCTAAATATGATGTGTTTGAATTTTTTAACCATGTTCATTTACTACTTTTAAAAAAAAGCAAATGAGTTTCGAGAAGTGAATTTATCATATTACTCTCTTTTCAAAACTTATCCAATATCTTCCTCTCTTAATAAAAAATCTTAAATATATAATACCAAATTCACCATGCAGATAAAATATTAAAAATAATTAATAAAACACTACAATATAAGGTTTTTATTAAATATATGTAATACTTGGGACTTTTATGATTATTATCACAAAACTGACACTATAGAAGTCATCCAAAATTGATTACAATTAAATATATAAGATTCAATGTGACATTTCAATAACATATTTATTTTTAAAAACTAGGTGATGAGGGAGGAAGCAAAAATACTTACTCAGGACTTCAAACGAGCCATAATGCTCATTTGATCTTGGGTTTTTGGAGCCACAGAGAGTGAGAGAGAATGCTATAGTCTTGTCATTGTTTTTCCTCTGCAGAGAGTCGATCCAGGGCTTTACGCTGGAGGAAGGTCGAGCTATAGCGGGGTAAGCCAGGCCCAATATTCCCTAATACAAAAACCACAGGCAGAAATATAAAAACAACAAAAATGAATAAACAATTCACCATAGTGGGTACAAACAGTAAAATATAATGAACATAAAAATGTTAACATAATGTAAAATGTCTAAATAAGTTACTTTGTCTAAAATCGCTAAATTAAAATTACATGAAGACTGGTTTCTTTGTGAAGGCATACAGCAACAGTATAAATGGTGAACACTTCGTTATCTGAACTGCAGAACCTACATCTAGAAGTTTCAGAAAGGTTCATTATTCAATCTACTCAGTAAAGGCTCTAGTGATAAACCTCACTTAATTTCGGCAAAGTAACGGGTGATTTATTTTGTCGTGATAGAACTTTTGAATGGTAATATCAACCTAATGTTGAGATTTTTTTTACTTTATGCTCTGTAACTATACTAAAATTAATAATGAAACGTATTGTGCTCGTACAATGCTTGCAAATTGTGGAGATTTGCTTTAAAAATCAGTGTTTAGTTCGCCAAACATATAGGGCTCTCTGCAAAATCATGACTCAACGGCGTGACAAGTTTAGCGACAATATTATTTCCAATCCTGTTGACTGGCCTCTACGATCAGCGCCGGATCTAACAGGATCTAGCGCCCTGTCACTTACTGAAAAGCGATGGGAATATACACGTTTGTAAATTAATACGAGCATATTATTCTGTATTCTAAGTGTCTGGTTTTTTATGTCAACTGAACCTATGGCAGGTTCGGCTCTGAGCACAATCCTGTGAAGTGACGCCACTGGATTATTTTGTATGGGGCTACGTTAAGTCTATGACCTATGAAAACAAACCAACAACTCATGAAATATTGGAAGCCAATATAACACGCGCCATTTCAGAAACAATACCGGAATCGTTGGAAAACGTGGAGGAAAATTGGCTATGTAACTGCTATTAGCAAGTATCATTACCAAAAAATAAGTGTGTATTTTTATTTTCTCAAACACAATAAAAACATGGTCGTTTTAACAAATATTTGATTATTTTATTTCAATCTAAAGCCGTGTCATGCTTAAAAAACATTAGACACACAAGGCTGCTCGCTTATTTATTCATATTTTTTCCATTATAAACTATGGTTAATAATAAAAATAATGCGACCTTACTGGGGTTACTCGTGCCGAGGACACTTAGCAATATAATTTATTTTTAAAAATATTTTTGCATTTGAGAATAAACAAAGACTTAATAAACAGAAATAATTAACAAAATGCTCAGACAGTTTTAAACACTACATATTTACATCTAATATAAAGTTTATATTTGAAGCACTAACTTTGTGGTTATTCATTATAATAAAATAAATAAAACAACTTTGTTTTTAACCACTAATTTTTATTTTTCACCGACCGGTTTCAAAGCAAACAAGCTTCTTTGTCAAGTTTTACGTTAACTACGTATTTATGTTTATAATTCATTTATATACATCTATATTATTTATATTACAAATCGTACAATGAAAGAACAAAAACATAACATAAGCTATACATTTGTGGAACAGTTTATTCAATATTGGTTTGGGCAAATGAGACAATCCATTTTACTTCTACCTAGCTCCACTTTACATTTTTTTAAAGCCTTTTTAAACATTTTCTAGTTATAATCCAATAAAATTCATATTGGGCATACCTGCCAGTTGGAGCCATTCATGTAGAAACCCTGAGAATCTGTAATAAAAGCAATGTCGCATGTAACTTGCGGGACGGAGTTCAGGGTCGGGAAGTAGACCACATCCGAGGCCAGGTCTCCCGACCACCTTCCCTGGGTGTACAACAGCAGGACCTGCTCATCCAGGTCCTCGTTGGTTGAGGAGTTTCCTCGCACAAAGTACTTGTCTATATTGGGGTGGGGAGCACCAGCGATGGCGAAGTTCGTACTGCCAGTATCCACGAGAACATTAAACTGCAAGATAAACATTTTTTTAAACGCACTCACACATATGCACTCTCACACACATACATACATTCGTTGCACACATACCATAGAAGACATGTTTGGATGAAGGCATTGTTGCAAATTTTAAAATAATATATGTATTTTTTTTATATAAATGAAGATTTTATGTACAGCCCTTTCACATAAAGCCAACTACACTATTTTGAGAGCGAATGAAGATGTTATTTTATCAACACTTATTGTACTGGTGTTTAAAACTTTAACTCCAGATATCTTTGATTTTTCAGTGTATTTGTAAAATTATATTTTTTATTTCTTGCAAAGATACAACACAATTAAAAAAAAAAAAAATGTAATCACTTTTCCAGCAAATGGGTACGTACTTTAATGATAGAATATCCAGAATTTGTGAACTCCCAATAGGATGTAAATTTTCTTGTAATATGAGAATTTATAAACCTGCTAGCAAGACGCTATTTTCTTGAGTATGTAGTGCTTCTATTTTTTCCCAGAGTTTTCGAGTCATGTTTTTTGTTATTATTATTATGGATAACTTATATGGATAACTTAGACGCCATTTTTGTAAAATAATACCTCAAGGGCATTTTACATAGTGATTCTATAGATAAATAAATTTAGTTGAAGCTTTTAAATTTGTAATTTGATTAAAAGAATTTATTTTGTTATTACATGCTACGGATTTATTCAAATGATTTAGAGAACAAGTGGGTTGTAAGCCTTTTCCAAAACATCACTTCACTCTCACAACCTCGCACCACTGCTGGGAGAGCATTCCATGCCATAGGGCCTGCGACTGCAAATGCGCGTTCACCGAACTTAGTGCGCTGTTTACGTAGAGGTATTTTAACCTTTTCTCTTGCCGTACACGTAGCTGATCTAAGCAAAGGACGCCTGTCAGCTAGTTCGTCTGGAATGCATAGTTCCCTTGGATATTCCGGATCAGAGTTGTGCAGTGATTTATAGATAAGCCGACAGAATTGTATTCCACCCTCTGTGGAAAACATAGCTAGTGTAATTTCCAAGGTAGTGAAATTACAGACTCCGTAAATAAGTCTCGCTGCAGCATTTAGTACAGACTGTAGGTGAGTCATTTGCAATTAATCTAGCATGCAATATATTCAATATTGAATTCATATTCAACTATTGGAAATATTCAAACTGCTATTATTCTCAAGCAGTGCAGCATACCACACACCTTCACCCGCATGCGTCGGAAATAATAACTAATATACTGTCAAAATAACAAAATCAACATATTTCATGATACTCTCCCAGCTTTTGCGAATAATCTCTTAGGAATAAATCTCAATTAACAAGTACGCAGGGACAATTTTCTATTGTTTTTAGTGTACAGGAGTTTAAAAAAAAGTAACATCAAATGCAATTCCATCTATTTTGTGTAATTCTATAATTATCGAAGATATATGCATGTGAAATTGTATCGACTAATATCTACAAATTGTATGTTTTCAGGCATGTATCTTTTAACTTACAAAATAAAATAAAATTATATATTTATTCCCAAATAATTCCACTCTGGACATTCTAATATAAGGCTCTGTTAATGCTTAAACTTCCATATTCCCTTCCCAAAAATACTCCCAATCTCTGTTGAAACATCCATCAATTAAATTACACTTAAAGCGGCTTGACTATGGAATATTTTCCCATGCAGTTTTTATTTATTTGATGATGTCAGAGTCACGTTACTTCTTTTTATAAACGTATAATAAATAGCAAAAAATATTGAAGATACATAATTACATCTGTTTTTTATTATCATTCAAGTAAGGTAGTATAATGCAAAATGATTTTAGGCAACCAAGTAATCGGGATGAAAAATAACAAATATGTTTTAGAACGCACAAAAAGATTTAATCGCGACCACGCAGATTTTTTCATCAATTAATTTCATTAACACTGTCGAACCTTTGATATTATATTTTTAGAACCATACTCACTTTTTGTGGAGGAGTTCCTATAGTTACTTCAATTATATATCCTTCTCCCGGCCTTCCCGCCAGATTGTACAAATCACACGACACGGAGAGGTTGAAATAGATTAAATAAAATAAAAATCTGAAGTTCAGTTTCATTTTTTAATGCACTTTCTGGCATTTCTAAGCTTGCAAAACAAATAAATTCATTAGCGATTTTGTAAATGTCACCTGCAGTTTGTTTTTATAACAACTGATTACACACTGACCATCTTTTTATAAAATTCAAACAAAAATGATCCTTAAGCATAATGACAATAGAGATGATTTTTCATATAAATATTAACAAACAACTTTTGTATGGCATATAAATAAAACCAACCATTTTTATTTATTTTTTTGCGTTTTGATTTAGAAATAATAGTTTTTTATATTTGCAATAATTGGATTATGTATTTTATTTAATTGGATTATTTGCAATTATTGGATAATGCTTTTTTAATAATAGCATTTTAAAAAAGCATTATGAAATTCAGGTAGAGGGGGGCACAAGACACACTGCAATAAGAAAGTAAAAGTTTATACCTAATTATCGATTTCAATCGTTTCAATATAATATTACGCCACATTTTTTATTAATAATTATCTTCGAGGCATAAGCTTGTGAATAAAGAATACTTATGACGAAATAAATTATTTGACTTAAATTTCAATTTAAATCAATACAGCTAAAAAATACATGATAAAGCACAATGGAAATAAATAAGAAGAAAATGGTGTTTTAAAATTTATGTTTATTACAATTTAATAATTTATTATAAATTATATAAGTTGTCTATAATAGTTATAAAGAGAAAAATTAATTAACAAATTACAACAGGGATGGAGAATACCTTAAATAAGGGAATATGGAAGTCAAGGCTGTATTCTCCATCCCTGTTGTAATTTGTTAATCTGTCTTTCAATTGCCGGTGAAATCCAGTCTTTTGTCTAGGAACATTTGGACAAACTCAAATATTGTAATGAAACCAACTGGTCTAAGAAGAAGTTTAAAAATTGAAAAATTGTTTTCAGGCGTTGCCTAGTATGTGAAATAATTCAGTCAGATGAATCTCTTCACAACAATAAAGGTTTCAGCTCTTTAACTTCACTAAAATCAACGGATGGAAGAATTGAAGAAATATGGATGTTCAAACATAGGCAAAATGGTGAATGTTACACAGTGTGTAAAGTGGCCACTTAAACCAGCCAATGACAGGTCATAAGCCCTGTAAATGCCTTGACTTCCATATTCCCTTATTTAAGGTATTCTCCATCCGTGTTGTAATTTGTTAATCTTAATGACCCCCGAGGGGGTGAAATCCAGTCTTTTGTCTATGAACATTTGGACAAACTCAAATGTTGTAAAAAAAAATAATGTTTTATCGAGATAAAAAAACATTTTAAAATATAAATTTAGAAGGTTCAAGCAGATGATAACTTTATGCACTTTGTAGCATTTACAATTTTTGTTCAAATTTCATCATCGTCATTCGCTTTCCGCACCTAATGGTGCATAGGGCACTGCATTGGTACACCAATCACAGTGTATCTTAATCATTTTTGCTACATGAAGCTTCATGCTTCACTTGAGCGTCAGGTACCAGTCCAGGGACTATGAAATATTCTAATGTTCACACCTTTTTAAATAAATATTTCATGTCAACCATGTCGGGAATCGAACCCGAGATCTCTCGCATGGTAAGCAAGCGCGCTAACCACTTCACCTCATAGCCTATTTATTATAATTTACATACCTGTATTTTTTTATTTATTTAAAGAACTTATACAATTGCCACCTATGTTATTGACAAGAGTCTTGCACATGTAGGTTGTTAAATAATCCCAAAGCCACCAATGATTTTTTGTGGAGTGATAGATATTAAACATTTTTTATGCAGATGAGATTCTTACAAATATTATATTAATCTACACCTAATATTATACAAATAACCCATCGCATTATAGAAAAACACAAAAAAATATTAAATACTGCAGTTTATTATGTAAAAATATTATCAAAATGTAAAAACATACAAACTTCACAAAATCACATCTACATTCACAAAAACATTATTGTCAAAAGACGATTATAAAATGTATATATTCTCAGTTCAGCATATGATGTGCCAAGGATATTCCTATCTCTGAAATATTTTATTTAAAGAGTTCTTACATTTCAAGCATGCAAAAAAACTATATATAAATGTAATTCAATATTTTAAATAAGCAGTTTCAGGCACTCGAGGACACCATTGCTTGTCAACATGAGATTTTGCATGCAATGCTTTCATAAATGGATGAACCCCTTCCGTAGTAAACTCGCTGAAAAAAACACAAATTTTCATTATCCTTTAATTTTTTTAATTTTCCATAAACATATGCATCTATAGTGGTCTGCGGGTACCTATTTATAAAACAATAATATTTTATCGCCAAGTAAGTAGGTACCTATAAGCGTTTTTAAAATTCTTGAAAAAAAACTTGTAATGCAAAAAAGCAGTTAAGTATAATAATTATGTATGCATATATGAACTATGAATAAAGCTTAAAAAAAAGTCTACATAGATATTGTAATTATAACTAATTTTGTTTGTGTTAGGTATTATTTTCTTACTGTTTCATCAGCTGAACCATTTTCTCGTTAAATTCCTTTTCTTTTATTAAATTGCTCTTGAAATCTGAAAGAAGTTTGGATTTTTCTTGTTCCTGTGAAATAAAAATTGACAAAACATTTATCCAATCTTTAATGAAGTATACCTAAAAGATTTTCTTTTCCTTTTAACCCATTGCACCACTAATAAAGATGACATAATTTGTTTATACAACACACTATTTAATTTTGACACATTTTTTTACTACAATAATATCAAGACTTAATTAATATTTTGTAATAAATAATATGAAATAAATTTTGATTAATACATTTTATTATGAAAGCAGTAACCGAAATATACCTTTTTATGTCATTTTTATGAATAAAGTTATTATCGTTCAGTTTTAATGTAAAAAAAATCACTTCAAAGACAAACCGGCGCATCGCCGGTCTTGTGAGTCGGTGACAAATTGTCCATGGCCGGCGATTCGCCGGCTTTGTGTTGCAATGGGTTAAAGGCGATAATGATTCCTTAAATAACCTTTACTATCTTGGAGAGTTCCATTTGTTCCTCCAAAAACTGTTTATAAGCTGCTTTAGCCTTAGTATCTCTTTCTTTTTCCATTTTCCATTGTTCAGCCAGAAGAAATTCTTTTCGCTTCCTAATTTCTACTTCTTCAGCTGCTTTTTTTGCTGCAGCTTCTGCCTCTTTTTTCTTGTCTTCCATCTGTGCATCACGACCCATCAAAGCTTCCTAGATAAAAGGATGAAAGTGCAGAGTTTTTGATTTCATCGAATCATTTATAAATATATATATTTTTAAATGTGTATTAATGTAAACTGAACATATTTTTTTTCTCTCGTGTTCTACAACTGTTTTTCTCTTTAATATTTTTTTTTATAAGAAACATATTTGATAAACATATTTGCCGCAGCAAATTGGTTTCTTAGAACAGGGATTTACCCATATAGGAACCGATTGCAACATTAGGCATACCTACTAATATTTATGGCTTGCCGAACCCTTTATATATTGAGCGTACTCCTAGTACAAACAAAATTCGTCATTTTGTCTAGTATGAAATGCATCTATAAATAAATAAATGATTCAATTAATCATACTAAAAATACTTAAGGAATAGATTTACAGTCTTTAGTTTTAGAGGAAAGAAAGATAAAGCTGCAATTTCATGAATTTGGATAGCCAAATTGTAAATTGTAGGTTCATAAAAAAAACACAGCATAGTGTTCAATTCCGTTACCCTATATTTATGCAAAATGTACACTAGTTGAATATTAATATTTAATTAAAAATTAATCTTTATATATCTATTAATTTGTACTCAGTACTTATATCTAAGTTAGTCCATTATAAATCATTTTAAAAGGGGGTTGCTCTGAACCTTTAAATGTCGAAAACATTTTTCAACCGCTATTGAGAAGACATAGAGAGATAGAGACACAGCACGTTCAACAGCAACAGATTCAGCATTACATTTTACACATATTTATTTATAAATTTGTATTAACCACTTAGGCTTTACAGTTATATGCAAATTACAACAACTTATTTACTATTGAATGCCAAAATTAATTCAATATTGGAAAATAATTTTCTAGGGAAAAATAATTGTGAATCACATAGTTCAAATAAGCCCATTACAGGTGAAGTGAACCAACTGACAAAACGGTAAAACTTTTATATTAATTTTTTTAACTCTATGAGGTTTTTGTTTCTTTTTTTAACTAAACTGTTTGGATATTTTTAATTAACTTGGATGTTTTGTATATAAAAAACCAGGAAAAAGGATGATATGATGACGGAAATGTTAAATAAGCTATTAGTTTATTTCACTTTTAACATGTCAATTAGTTCACTTTACCTGCAATGGGCTCAAATTTATCACAGAGCACAGAAAATGTTTCGTTTTGTTATCAATGTATAGTCTTAAATAATGTATATGTTGCATATGCATATTTTAAATATACCTGAGATGTCATTATGATTTCCTTAGAACTAATATGCATACCTTTAAGAGGGCTTTACTTTTTCGGGCCAAAAGATTTCTTTGCTTTTCACTTTCTTCGCTCCGTTTCAGTGCCACTTCCATAACCATTAAATCTTCTGCCTTTTCTCTTGCTACTCGTTCTGCTTTTATGGCAGTTGCATGCATTCCATAACTCTCCAACTGCCTCTTCTGATTTTCCTGAATATATAACATATAACTTGAACTACCTCAATAACTGAGAAAGATATAAAAAATAGAAGATGTAATTCGTATTCATTAAAATTACCTTTTGTGCTATCTTCTTCCTGATTTCTTCTTGTTGCTGCTGAAAACAAAGTTTTGCCAAAGAGTTTTCGATGGCCTGTTCATCTTCTTTTTGTTTCTTAGTTGTTTCTTTTTTAGAACAAATTTGCATTTTTAAACACTCTTTAAGTGACATTTTAGCATCGATACATTTTTGAGTGGCTGTTGGAGTAAAATATTGGTGTTTAAATTGTTAATTTAGGCTTATTTAGTATATTTTAGGGATTAAGTCATTTTCTTATTTAGAATGAATTATGTCGCAGTTCGCAATGGGTATTTAAGGCAAAGAAATACTAAAACATCTAGGAAGACATCAAAATGATTATGGACTACTAAAGTTATACCAAATGATTGTTATATTAATAGCACCTCATATTATTAGAAGGTTCCCTTTACCTGTTGTTTCTATTATTTCATTCTTTTTCTTAACCCCTTCTATCATTCTATCAGTCTCCTCTTTATCTATCAAATCCTTTCTGTTTTGCATTTCTCTGGCTATTTGTACTTGAGCATCGAGGCACTTTTTTCTATCCATTTCTTTCTGAAGTCTGTCAGCTATCTCCCTTTCTTCTTTTTCTCGCTAAATAAAATGAAATTTCTCGACTATACTATAAATACATACACGCTATACAAAAAAGGAAAGATAGAAAAACAATAAAAATCAGAACACAATAAATGACCATAAATCATTTAGAATGATAAACTGTGTTAATTTACCTTTGTTTCGGAGTCATTTTTCATTATGTAATACCACATGTTATTAATTTCCTTCTCATGAATTCGTTTATCTTGCATTTCTTTCATCTGTTGCTGTTGAACGTGCTGTGTCTCTATCTCTCTATGTCTCCTCAATAGCGGTTGTATGTCCTTACACTTGGCCCTGAATAAACAAAGAAGGTATTATTCTCAAACTTATCCAATGCAAAAAGGAATGTGTTGTATTTGTACAACTGGCTGGTCACATCTAAGGATTTTGGCGGTCCCTAGAAATATTTGCTTGTAGCAAAATGAAAAAAGCTACCGATACAAGCTATTTGTAATTGGTCTTCGCATCTATGTGCAGTATGAAAATATTCAGTTGAGGCACTAAATTTGATTAAGATAAAGGGGCAAAATACATTTTATTTCTCATTGGGATTAAAGGTACCTACTTACGTACATATGCTGTTAAGTGCACATTGAGTGATAAGTATACATGAGGGGAAAAATAATTTAATACATATTAATATGTTTTTTAAAAGATTTCATACATTTCCAGTTGTAACTTTTTTTGGGCCATTAGGGCTTCTCTTTCCTGAGCCTTTTGTTTTTCGATGGTTTCGACTGAATCTCTTTGCATTTGAATAATAAGATCAATTTTTAACTTTTCATGAAGTTTCAACTCTCTAAACAATTCATTTTCTTCTTCGTCAAACATCAATTTTAATCTGAAAAAAAAATGCATTCAATATACCTACTAATTTTGTAGTTTTCCATTATGAATAAATGTAAAAACTTTTTTCAGGGAAGATTAAAACATTATATCAGAGAAAAAAACCTTTTTAAAAATTGATCAAAAACGCAATTTATTATTATTACAATATTTAGAGTTTGTCCAAATATTTGTAGATGAAAGACTAGATTTCACCCCCTAGGGAGTTATTAAGATCAACAAATTACAACAGAGATGGAGATCATTTTACAAAAATAAACATGGAAGTCTAGAAGAAGTTTAGGAAAGAAATATGAATGTTCAAACAGGCGAAAATTGTGAATGTTAGGAAATGTGTTAAGTGGCCACTTAAACCCCCTGTAAATGTCTAGACTTCCATATTCCTTCTCTAAAATGTTCTCCATCTCTGTTGGGATTAGTCAACAATTAGGAAGTTCATTAGTTTTTAATTTTTTGTTTGTTTTCATATTTCTATCGCCTTTTTATATATTTCTATTTAGACTATCAGAGTAAGCCAAGAAAAAATAATCAGCGCTTTTATTTTTTAAAGTTTTGTAATTTTGAAATTACCCTGCCTGTGACGTCACAAGTTCTATAGCCTAAGAATTCTGATGATTTGTGAGTCGGCTTCTGGAAACCGGAAACCTATCAAAATATTCTATCATTGGTTGATTCGTAAGAACTTGTGATGTAGTTCATTTTAATTATTTTTTTGTACGTTTTTGAGAAACTTCACTGAACAATTAATTTTCCATATCCAATTTTGCGTAACACTGACTTCCTCATTATTATTATTATTATTATTTATGAGTAGCTTTCAGATTATAAGTCGGAAATGCAATCAATGTGTATAAGTACATATAAAAAGTAGAAAAATAAAAAAGGAATTTGTAAACATTAATAAATACATATGGCCGCTTACTGACTTTTCTATGTCCACAGGTATCGAAACGTATGGTGTAATACAATAAAATGTAGACATATAATAAATAAATGTATAGTATATTATACCCATCTTCTCTGAATTCGCAAATCACCGAATCAATTTAATTGTGACTTAAATAAAGATATAGGAGTTAAAATCTTACATACAAATAATAAAGGCTTAAAAGTAAAGAACATGAAAACATTTCACATAAAGAAGGCTTTGAAAAATAATGTCCCTATAACCAATAATCAAATAACTTTTCAATAATGCTCATTTATGTTTCATTGTAATGATCAACCTATGCATACTAAATTCATACTCCTCCCTTAATTTCCTCCTCATTTTTATCAAATATTGCTCCCACAAGATGAAACATTTTTTATTGCAACAAGTTTGAAGTATCAAAAATAAAGGTTTCATCAAAGTTTGCCATAGCAACTATATCTACTTGAGGCAAGTTTGAATCAAACTTATCTATTAAACCTGCATGATATTTGTTTCTACAAAGATGCTACAATATTGTTAGCTTTTAGTAGCGTGTCTCCTATCAGCATGTCGGATTTATATTTTCTGAAAACTACTATGGTAAAGGTGTATAGTAGGATTTGCATATTAGGGTAATAAGCGTCCTGACAAAGAGACGGGTACGTTTCTGGTAGGCAAAGAAAAGTTGTTGGGTACTTGATATTACTTTTTTCTCCTCAAACGCAGATTATCTTCAAATGCTTCCAATCCTTGCGTTACTCTTGAAGCAATATTTCTTACTAAGAATCTGTAAATAATATATTATCATAACTGAATATTATATTATCAGTGTATATTATTAATTTACATTTGAGTACATAATTTATTGCATATATTAAAGTGAAATACCTTTTTTGTGAACTATCTCTTGAAATATCATTGCTCCCCATTTTGATCAAGACTTCCCTTTAACATTAAACAAATAAAACATTAGTCATATGTGTTACTTGAAAGTTTTTACATTGATATTATCTTAGCAACGGTTGTTATGTTTTATTTCTTGAAAAAGAAAGGAACACATTATTGAGTTATTATAAAACGACACGAACTCTTCACCAGGTTAAGAGGATAGAGAGCCATACATACATTTGAAATATAAAATAAACTCAGTTATAAATTACTTAAAATTTATAAATGGCAACTACTTATATATCTTTACAAAATGTATGTATTACCTATATTAATATTGTTATATTTTCTCTATTACGTTATTCATACATATTATATATGGAACTACAATATTTTGAAGCAGCGCTATCTGAACCATAAGTTAAGAGCAAGATATATATACTTCTTTGAAAAAGTTATTTGCATTTTTATGATTTACCCAAATATTTCTATTTCAGGGGGCCGTTTTCTTTTTCTCGTCAAAATAACCATGTAAAAAAATTGGAAACAAGCTATGGTAGAGCGAGGAACCTCGGACCTTCTGATTCAGAGTCCGTGGCATTGCCCACGGGACCACAACCCATCTCAAATCCCTCAAAATCGGTAAAATTGGTGTAAGGATAAACTGTAAGCAAAAGAGGGAAAAGTACAATGTAAAACAAATAATAATTTTTGTTTTTGGTAGTAAATTATCTTTGTATAATATTTGATAGGTGTAAAAAAAAAACAATGAAGACGATTTGATTTTAACCTTATTTTTCATCTTTTGAGCAATGTCTTTTAATTTGTAGTATCCCTCAAAGTATTACAGATTTTCGGGGTGTTTTTAGTTTTTATCGTCTTCATTATAAAATATTGATCATAAAGTAGTACCTACTTGAAAACCGTATACGTAAACGTAATAACATCCCTAAACCATTACAAATTTCAGAGCTACCAACAAAACAGGTATATTTTCGTCTGAAGTTAGTCGCAAAACGGTAAATGCGGGTCCGTTGTGATTTCGTGTGTGATTTAATTGCTTAAATTATTTTATAAGACGCTTTCGGCTTTCATTCACTTTTACCTTATATAAAATTGCTAAAATATTTAATCTTCTTCCCGTTTAGTGCTAAAAACATGATTCGAAAATTGACGTGGAACATTTAAAAATGTGCTCTGGGTGATTAGATTCTTGTATGTGTCAAACCGGTATTTTTTTAGAGCAAGTATTCCCATGTGATTCGCGATATTTAAATACGTTTATTGTATCGATAAGGGCGGAGTAATGGTCGGAATGTGTTTATAATTAAAGGAAGTGTTGGGAGATAGACAGGTCGGCCAGATGGAACGCGTTCCGAGGCCCAGGGATTCGGATCATGGAAACTGAGTCCGTCAGGTCGGAGCTCAGCGCCCGATCGAGGCGATCCCGCGGCCACAGGGACCGCCAGCACTCCCACAGGAGTAGCAGGTGACTATTTATAATTATTCTATAATGTTCCCTTTATTTTCATTTACACGAGTAAATGATATTACATTCACAAGACTAATGCACAAGTCATTAACCCGTCCTTTCCACTCAACTGTCAAAGTATGGATTGTTATGTGACTGGAATTTCTATAATAAATATGTAAATTGACCTTCTTAATTCCATAAACGTATATTTTTGTTGTTATTTGATGGTTATAAATAAGTAATTGAGTTACTCCCAATGAATAGCCAGAAAATGTTTCTGGAAATACACTATTTAATTTTTTTTTAAAAATATTTAAAACTCTTTATTTTTTTAGTTTTAATTTTAGAACTCAAAAGATATGAAATATGTCCTTTCAAAGTATGTACCTGCAGTTAATTTGATATTTATATTTTAATTAAATATTTAATATTTCTATTTTAATTGGAAATTTGATACTTCTTCTGCATGATATTTCTATAGGAGCATCCCAATACATTCCATTAAGTATACTTACATATCTTAAATAGGAATTCTATACAATTTCTCTCTTCAATCTGTTCCTCATGTCTGAGGATGGCGATCATGCCTGACTCCAGGCATGCCTCACCTGTTGACAGTCTTCCTCCATCTGGGTCCCGATTACAATTGGAAGTTAACAGAGTTATCTTCGACTGTCTATATAGAAAAACCGATATTTGTTTATGGAAATGATTATATTTGCGTGAATTTTGCAAGTATCTTCGCCGGTAACCTATAATTGAACATGTTTAGAAGAAAAAAATGTATGTATATTCACTTTTCATACAGAAAACTTAATTTTACTTTGTAAATAAATGTTACCTTCCCATTGTGATAGGGGCCCTAGAACGGTCTTGTGCTCTTCTGCAGGCATTTGTCAGTGATAATTCTAATAATTTTGAAAAAGCCGCTCCGCTTTTAAATCTTGTCAGTTTTAAAACTTCCTAGGAGAATATTTTTCTCCAAACTATCAGAGTTCCCCCTGGAAATTTGTCCAAAGAACTGCAGGATTCTTCTCTCGCACATGGATGTAAGTCTTTCTTTTGTCTAGTTCCTGGAGTATGGATATATTTGTACGTATGGCTGTCCACGGAATCCGCAGCATTCGCCGCCAACACCACAGTTCGAAAGCTTCGATTTTTTTCTTTTCAGTTTCCCTCAGTGTCCAACATTCCACACCGTACATGAACACTGAGAAAACATCAAGGCCTTCACCAGTCTCTTTTTGGTGTTAATGGTTATACATCTGTACACTTGTGTATCACAATTTATATACACAAGAAAAACTGTTAGTAGAAAAGAGATTTTTTATAAAACCTTGTTTTAGAAGCTGTAAATCGCGAAACAAAGATTTTGACGATTCAATGGCGCCCTTCCAAACCAGTGTCAACATTAACCCGGAGAATGGGAGAGACGGACAAGAAGTCATCGAGGTACAGATCCTCCCGCAGGATGAGAACTGGGGGGAGAATACCACCGCCATCACCGGGAACACCTCCGACAACTCCCAGTCGATAGAAGACGTCAGCACCTGGCCCCCAGACGAAGGAGAGGGGATCTCCTATCTATGTCGGAGGCACCTGGCCACCGCCATCACTCTAGTACTCTGCTCCATCGCGTTCATCAGCCCGATCGTGATGGTCGTGCTGCCCAAGCTCGGAATTCTCGGGTCCTCCGACGTGTCCATCCTGACGAACCAGGAGCGGGCAACGCTAGCGGAGTGCGGAGCGGAATGCCGCGGGGCTCTTGCTGGACTGGCGTGCCGTCTCGCAGCGTTGGGGGCTGGAGGATGGGCGCTTGTCTTCCGCTCTCCCACTGCGCGATTGCCGAGGGCTCCTCTGGCGAGGGTCGCATTGCTCTTGTTACTCGCCCTTTGCACTTTCACACACTGGCTCTTCTACCTGGCGGCTGCGGAAGGGGAAGACTTCGGAGGAGAATATAGACAGCACGTCAGCGCGGCGGGAGCGCTCGCTGACACTCTGCTGTGTGTTCTCGTTGCCACGGCGTTAGTCGGCGAAGTCCGCCCTTTGCAACAAGCCTTCTGCATCAAAGTAATCCGCTCTCCCGACGGGGCTAGTAGGTCCTTCTCCCTCGGTCGCCTGAGCATCCAGTCTGCTGCGGCGGCCCTTCTGATGCGGTACTATGCAGAGTTCCCTGTGTACAATCCTTACCTGGAGAAGATCCCCCTGTCCAAGTCTCAGAGGAAAGCGCAGTCAAGTTTCAAGTTCTACGATGTGGATGGTGCCAACGGTACTTCGGTGCAGTCTACCCAATCCAGGTTGGTAGTGTATTAACTTTACTTGTTAACTAGTTTCATTAAGGTGGATTTATTTATAAGTGCATTATATTAAACTATGTTCTACATTTACTTGAATTAATTGTCATTAACAATTTTTTACTAATTTACCAATATTATTTAACTTTATACAAAAAGAAACCTATAATTTTACTTTTAGCATATTTGATTTTATTGTGTGAATCTGTGTTATTTTTTAATAAGGAAAATATTTTTATTTTAATTTATTTCAACAGAGAGGGAAAACATTTTTGAGAAGGAATATGGAAGTCCAGGCATTTACAGGGCTTCTGACCTGTCATTGGCTGGTTTAAGCCCTTGACTGGTTTAATGACTGTTCTCAAAAATGTTGTCCCTCTCTGTTGAAATAAATTTAAATATGAATAACTCCCTGGGGAGGAAATCCAGCTAGTCTGCAAGCATTTGGACATACTCTTGAAAATATTTTTTTTTGAATTTTTTAAATCTGGACATTAAATTAGGAAAAAAAAATTTTTTTTTCCTAATTTAATGTGCCGAAAATCTTATACATATTTACGGTTATTAAATTTTTTTCAGATCTGTACTATCCGCTTCTGCACGGCGACGCGATTCTGCTCACAATGAGCGTTTCTACGAAGAACACGAATACGAGAGAAGAGTCCGGAAACGCAGGGCAAGATTACTCTCCGCCGCTGAGGAGGCCTTTGCGCACGTCAAGCGAGTCAGGAACTGCGGAAACGGAAACGGCGGAGCGCGGCCTATGGAGGCTCACGAGGCCGCCCAGGCAGTGTTCCCGTCCCTCGCGAGAGCGCTGCAGAAATACCTCCGCGTAACGAGACAGCAGCCGAGACACTCCGTGGACTCGATACTCGGCCACCTCGCTTGCTGTTTAGCTAGAGACCTATCTCCCCGCGCATTTCTCGAGCCGTTCCTCGGCGGTACCGTAGCCCTGCCGCATAATCGGGGCCCGCAATCGTGGGCGCTCGAGACCTCTTCACCGCCAACGTCTCCACTCCGCGACGGCCACATATTCCAGCTTCGCCAAGGCGATGTTTGTTTGCTCTGCTGCGTGAGGTGTCTGCCTCAATTAACAATTTCGGAAGAAATCCCCGATCCTGCCACAGAAAGATTTGTGTTGAGACTTAATTCGGAGACATCCGTCTGACCTTCGCCTCCCGTTCTCCCGCATCGCCTCGTCTGACTAAATTCTACGAATTAGCGTCGTAACTAAATTATGGAAATTTTAGTTGAGAGCATACGGATACGGAACTAAATTTTGATTCATCGTAAACGATTAAGTAGTAAATAACCAAAAAACGATATATCCAATATCTTTTACATTTATATACTATGTAACATGATAATTGTGGTTTTGGCCAATGTGTATTTTTACATGGGAAAATTATAAACAAAACGTACTTAAAAAACGAACTATGTTTTTATAAGCTTTAAGAGAAAATATTTATGTGCATTTACATTAGAAATTAAGTTATTCTGAAAGGATTTGTAATCTCATATCAATAAGTATAAATATAATTAGTGATGAATTATCGTACTATGGTATTATTTTTTCTTTTGTCATGTAAACTTCATTGATATTGCTTGCGTTGTGTTTAGAGATACTTAATTATCATTAGAATAATATACATTTTAGATTTGTTTCAGACTTACAACGAATACTCAAATTAATTTATTAAATATTTTCTCATCACTTTCGCTTATCATTCCACTTGTTTTATGATAATTATATTCACAAACTAAAAAGACTGTCCTGTCATTTTCACCACTCAAAATAATTAGATTAATTTTAGTCAAATGTCGATTCACAAATTGAAATGTTTTCCTTCTTTGAGAAAAATGTAATTTTGTAAAAAGTGTACAAATTTTTTTTATGTTCAACCAATGTACAAATTAATTATGTGTTGTGAAATAAGATAATTATAATGATTTTATTACCTACTTTACAAGGTAGCCAATAAAATATATTCTAATAATATAATTATGCATAAATATAAACAGCCATTATTATAAGCATGCTATTACTGTATTTACTAAATTGCTGTCAGTTTGTTGACAGCAAAATTCATAGATTAAACAAACATTGAAAACACGCTAAACATGGCTTCCCAGAAGCCGGAAATTGATTGTCTATTCTAAACAGCCGTTGACCAGAACCTATGTTTTAAAGTAATTAATTTTTATACATTTTTTCGTGCATCTTTACCGTACAATTAAATGCTCTAATTTTTAACATGCTTAAGAAAACATGGTTTTCATCCAGTTTCCCACTGCGCTGAACTTCCACATCTAGTTTTTCATCATACACGACGGCATATTTCTGAGTAGTGTCACGTCTGATGAAGGCACGGAAGGCAGTCACTCCAATCCACTCCATGTTCGCGCTTGTAGTTTCTCTATTTAATTATAGATTATAGGTCATTGCTTTTTATTATCGGCAATGATTTTTAAGCCCCTTTTTACATTTACAACTTTTACAAATATTTTAAATTGTAAGTGATATGATGCGCAAAGGTATTGAACTTTTTTACATTGGAATTTTACAAATTTGTACATAATAGTGATTATATTTAAATTTGAAAATTGTGTGAATTATGAAATGTATTGCGTAAATGTAACTCGTTTTTGAAAGCATCAGCATCGTGGCTCTCCATTTAAATTACGTATAAAAATATGTATGTAATATGTACATACAGATATTATCTGTATTACTATAAGATGCCTAGTTTTGAGACACAAAAAAAAAACTTCAGTTTTAAATTTAATTTATTATGGCTTCTACCATTCTTGGTAATATTAGCCAGAAACATACAATATTTACAAATGCTTATTAGATTATTCCATCTGAATAAAATGAAAAATGGAAAGTGTAGCTAACTTCATACCTGACCGAAATGTCAGTGCTCAAGTTAATTTTCTTAGTAAACATAGGCATCCCATTAGTGATCCGGAGTATATTTTCACGAATAACCAATCTTTTTCATAAATTTAAAATGGATGGCTTTATGTAAACTTAATACTGTGTGATTTTTTATACATAAGTACTACGTTTGATGCATATCAGTGTGGATGTGTTTTAGTAATAAGTGTTTTGTGAATAGTTTTTATATAGTTTTATACATTTGTATTATTTAATATAGAACAAGACTACTATGAGTTATTATCCCTACTCATTTTTCTCGCTTTATGTAATGAATTTTCGCACAAATATTCTCAACTCACTAGTGTTATTAATTTATCGATTTACCTATCCACCTATCCATAAAATTTATGGATGCTGCCAACATTTGCTGTACCCAGACATCATGCGCGGTCCGTCCATATATTGGACGGAACCAATGCTTCCCTAAAAATTTTACCTCTAAACAATCATTATCTATTTTCTTTTTATTTAATAAAATCAGCTATAAATTAACTAATCCTTTAAATAACTACAAAAAATATTTTATTATTGGTTTGTTGTTTTAATCGAAGCTATCTGAGAAGGGTTCGATGTTCATTCATCAATAACGACCAAAAAATTGCGACAACGCCACACACAACCTTTTGACCGCGCAGTGATGCGCGAACTGGTATAAAATACGCTGCGCTTTGTCTGATTCTGGATCGTGGAACTACGCAAGTGCTTTAGTTTCTTTAGGACGGGACGTCAGTACAGAATTTTACAAGTCCGCGCATGCGCATATAGAGATCCTTAATATCTCTGGAACCAATCCTAACAAACACATCCAGGTTCATTGTGACGGTTTTATAACAAATTTAGCACTTAAATCGGTTGACACAATGGCAATATAATATTAAACTATTATATATAACTGTTTTTTGCCAAAATTATGGCATAAAATTGCTTTATAGTTTATTTCAAAGCACTTAATTTGAATTTCTGTGTTAGTAGTAGGCACAAATTTTACCTATGTATGTATGTACCAAATGACTGCATCCCTAATCGAAAAAATTCACCGCACGCTAGACATATATTTCAATGAGATGCAGAACCTCTAAGGAGAAGGGAATATAGTATTTTTTATTATTATTTCCTTATCTGCGCTCATTGGTCCATAGGGCACTGCATTGGTACTCTAATTGCAGTGTATCTCGATCATCTCTCAATAAATAAAACGAATGAATATTTTTTAAATTCTTCTATCTGTTGATTTTTGTAACGTACAAGAGCTGAAACCTTTGTTGATGCGGGAGAATAGTATTATATTTTCAGGCGTTTCCTAGTAGATGAAATAATCTCACCTACAATATATATTTTTTGCTGTGAATGCCTTGCCATTCGTATCTGAATTGCCATGAAAGAAAATTAGTAAATTGATTATTTTCAATAAATTGTTGCAGCTTGCCATTTGATACTGGATTCCAATTTCCTATTATAATTTCGAAGTGTATTTTTAATTGATGAATGAAATAGGTAAATATTATAATTATTTTATTGAGTATTAAGGAGGATACTTCACATATGAAATTATTTTACAAAAACTATTTAGTTGTATTGAATAATTATATGTGTCGGTATTTTTAGATCAAAACTTATTTATTTTTCCCAGTCTCCGTACAACACTAACTTAATAAATTAAATTAATGTTTTTTGTACTGTGTATATATTTGTTTTAGGTGATACTAAAATCTTATCTATTGATTTTTTGTTTGAGAAGTTACAAGAAGTATCACTCATATATATGTGCAATTATTTGTGGATACACAAAAAAGTACTGTATCATGTTGTCATAGAAAATAACCACACCTCTAATAATGATTAATAGTGTTTGCCTAACTAGGTAACTGTCAGCTTATCTTTATATTGTTACCGAATTTTTCAGGATAAAAAATACAATTAAGTTTTATTGGAACATGGTTTAAATTTCAACAGTTGAATTGTGTCCACGTAGAAGAACGCCATCGATAATCGTCACTTGTGAAATAAGCATTGTTTCATATAAAAAAAACGATAAAAAATGGACGTAATAGAGCTTTACTTTGTTGTTTTTTTTTTTTAATCACGTATATCCTTCTACGTGGGCACAATTAAATTTATTATAAAAACATAATTCTGTCCGCTTTATAAAAAAGTGTGGAAAATGAATTATCCAGTAAGTTGAATTAATAATTGAGTTTGAATATTATTTTTATGGAATAACATAATTTTAAATAAATAAAATGAAACACAATTTTTTTAAACCTTTAAGATTAAAACAATCAAGTTTGTAACTAACTGATCATGGTATAAAATATGAGTTATACCCAAACTTGTGGTTTTAATTATTTTCTATTAGTTCTGTAATAAAAATAAGCAAAAAATATTTTGGTTTTTACATGTTTTAAACAATGTACAAATACAATTTTATGTAGGTAAATATTGCATTTCCAAAATACAAGTTTGAATTTTCATTTTAGTTTACATTCATTTGAATGTAAACTACAAAAGGTTGGTTTTAAAAAAACAAAGTTCTTTATTTACTTCATATTGGGTAAAGTCTGTTTGGTTTATAACAATTATTAATTTGCATATACATATGTATGTAACGGAAGCGTATCTTTTCAGGTTACCTATGCAATGGAACATTGCATACCTAAATACCTTTTCCCCAAATAATTTTAACTCTTTCAGGTCACCGATTACAGTGGGAAAGAGTTATCTTCAGTTGTCTATAAAATAAAATCGAATTTTCTGTACGAAAATGTGTACATTCAATATTATGTATCTTTTTTGGGTGATACCGTGTATGTTGGATTTGATCCGACGTTTCGGCTACCATTACAGGAGCCATCTTCGGGGAAAACTGTGTGTTTTATAGAGAAATGTATGTGTTTATGTACTAGTAATTTGTACCGTGTCACAGTCAGCAGTAGGCACATTTCTAGTTTTGTAGGAAAGAATAATTATGTTTATGTACTAGTAATTTGTACCGTGTCGCAGTCGGCAGTAGGCACATTTCTATTCGTTTTTGTCATATGTAGTGCTGGGACAACATACACGGTATCACCCAAAAAAGATGTATAATATTGATAACAGTGACCGTGAAAACCTTCGCACCTATGTGTACATTCGTTTGAAACGTAAATTGATACCAATGTTCAATTTTTTATAGAGAAAAATTGGTTTTACTTTATGGAAAATTGAAGTTAACTTCTCACTGTAATACGGGCTCAGAATATGTAGTTTTTAATTAAAGCAATAATTTTTTTTACGCTTTAATCCTATAATGAAAAGTGTAATTTTCCTACAGTAAATAATAATAATAATTGCCTTGCGAATTTCGATGACATAATATTAAATTATTATTAGAATAAATTTATATTATGATTTTATTTATTTAATCTAGAAAATACATTGTGGGGAAGAGATATGGACGATTAGTTATTAAATTTTTGTACTTAAATTATCATATTGGTATGGATGGGTGAGAAAATTTAATATTTTTCTTGATGGAAAAAAATATTCGGCAATAAAATTTGTAAACGTGTTTTATGCTTCTAATAATTATATTATGTATATGCACTAACATCACAATAATTCTGTGAATCTATTGTGAAGGAACTTATGATACTTTTTTATTGGTTGTTGGTTTTTTTACACTTAACATTATATTTGAATTTTGGCTTATTATTTTTTAATAAAAAAAATTGCCAGATAGTACTTTGTTCACTGCCACAGTGAACGATAAATCATATCAGTGAATGAAGCAAGGTGTTGTTAACCTTTCTTCAATTTCAATGAAAAATTAAAAGACTGCCATTAGATATGACTAATAATATGACTACCTACTCGTTTCAAGCTACTAAAAAAAATATAGTAAATTTTTGCTGTATGACACATTTACAAGAGAATAATTTGTTTATTTAATTCGTAATTAAAATCCAATCTACTATATTTTTAGTGGCGATTTTCAATTAAGACATTCCTAAAAACATTTATATTATTATTTACCACTTTTGTGTACATTTTGTCCTATGTATAATTTGTTCTATTTAAATATGAAAGCATTGTCACAAGTAGCGGCTATATAAATGTATATCATTGTATAGGTTATGAAAAACATATTCCAAAGCTAATATTCTAAATAAATATGGATAAGTTCAAATGTAGCTTTTTATATTGCGTATTTACAAATAAAATAAATATGAAAACATGAAGATTTTTATTTTATGAAATGAAGAGATTTCTCTGCGGGTTCAAATAAAAGAACGAGTAATGCTTCTAATGCCTCCCCTGTAGCTGAATATATTTCAGCAATTTTTTTTACTTTAAAATATGTATATATCGGTCTGTCCAACACCGTTTTCTAAAAAGAAAAAAGTATGGACATAAGATTGTCAATTTGATCTTATTTTTTCATCATAAAGTTTTTGAAAGCCAAAAATATAAATGTCGAAATACTTAAGTAAAATAGTTCATGCTCATTTTAAAAGTGAATAATTTTGTTAATAAGGTAGAAGTTACCCGGATACAGCAGATTTAAAGGAAAAAATATAATACAACTTTGTTTTTAACCACTTATTTAATTTTGTTACCAACCGGTTTCAAAGCTACACAAGCTTCTTTATCAAGGTATAATTAACCGATTAGTCACTAACGACAAAGTTAGTGCTTTAAATATAAATTTTATTTTAGAAAAAAATATGTTAAATACATATTATGTACTGCAGACTGCCAAATAAAATAGCCCTTTAGTTTCAGTCATTTTTTATTTCAGTAATAACTTATAATTAATGTTTATATAATAATATGTAGACATTCAGTGTTACATACAAGAACTTTAAAAATGTTAAAATTACATGTATAAATATTTTGGTATTTGAGAGAATGTTCTCTATTCTAATTTAAAAAATCAGTAACTTCTTTATGTTGGTAAACGTTTATTTTCTCTGTAGTACTTGCACAGCATCTTTAAAATAGACCAGCGTTGCCAACCCTACCGATTTTTTGGTAGATCTACGGATTTTGGGTGAAATCTGCCAAATTTCATAGAAATTCTACAGATTTACAACATTTCCATTTTTTCCAGTGTTTTTTTTTTACTATTTATTCGTCCCCAATATAGGCATTCCACTTATAAATGAATAAACTAAATACTCACTTTTTTCTGTTTGCTCAGATAGCTACTTTTTCTGCCATCTGTTTATTATTATGAACACTATTTAGCCTTCGGTCGTACATAATACATACGTTGATTGGTTAGTATTGGTAAAAAGTGATTCCTAGATATTTTCAAAGTTGATGAACTAAAATTATTTAATTTCTCTTCATAATTTCATAGTTTATATTTTATAATAATGAAACGTTTTTGTCACCTGCAACTATTCTGCTCAAATTTAGTAAACTATTTCAGCGATTAGTAGTTATTATTTTATCATTAAGCTTAAAATTAGGATAAACGTAAAAATATACCTTAATTATTGTGATCTCACTGGATATTGAATCCGGAACTTTCCGTGTGTCAGGCAAGTGTCAGCCATTAGTCCAACGGGGCCGCCATTTGGATTGATAAAAAAAAAAAAAAACAACTTGCATGTTTAGGGACATTTTGTAATGAAAAAGGTAAGGGAAACTTTAATAAATCTTCCCTTCCGTCCACCACCCCCACCCAGGGGATAGTGAATCTATCGATTTATTTTTCTTTATCTACCGATTTTAGCTTGATGGAGGTTGGCATCGCTGATAGAAACTGGCTTATGCACTGTTAAGAAATCATTATGGAAATCAACCAGTGTCAATAGTAGAGTAAACTAGTTAGACAGTTTTAGGAGTGGTAATAATTCATTAAAGCATTTGGAGTTTCATCCATCATATAGAAAATAAGCTGTTTATATAATAATTTACAATGGGTTAGATTTATGCTCCTATAGACAGAGTTGCGCATATTGTTTGGGAAGTTTACAACTTTACAAAATTCAAAAGAGCATTAAAAATACTGTATATAAACAGAACCAGTAAGCAGTTTTCATATAATAGACGATATAATGTTTATTTGATTATGACATATTTTTTTATACAAATTTTGGGAGCATAATACATCAAGAGTAGAGCCATAGAATGGTACAAATATTTTTAATTGTTATCACTTTTTGTTTTGTCTTTGTTATGAATTGTCTATGGCTTTTTAATTTTTTAAAGGTGCCACTATACACTGATTCGACATTCGTCTCTTGATTTGTAACAATTGCTAATATTAAGTATATTTGTCGCCGACAAATTATACTGTAAAATATTGCAAAAAAACATAGTTTCGTAAATCGTTGTTAGTCGCAGACTAAATTTTAAAATAATATAATGTGACTTTTCTGACGTTTTAAAAAATACTACCGAAGATCGCACCTTGTCGGCAACATTTCACAATGAGGAAGCTCAGTCATTAAAATTTTTATTTGTTAATATACCCCCCAAACTTAGAGAATTTTTTTTATATTTATTTTTATGCATCGTATTATCATCGCTATGAGTTTTTAAAGTTTAAAACACATATCTGAATAGTGAAACATAACTGAAAAGAAGCAAATAAAACTTGGGTTTAACTGGCATTTATTGTACGAATCGCTGTCTCGACATGACCATGACATCGCTTGACATGATTGGATTAATTTGTAGGAACGACAAAACAACAGTTTGTTTTTATTTCCGACATTTAAAAGTTCAACTATAATTTGTACCCCAACACGATAAACGTCAAAAAACATGGCTACTCCAGAATCTGGACATCTGATGCCGATCGAAATTACGATCGCCCATAGTTGCCACAAGATAACAAAACTATAATTCATTGGCTATTGCGAACACATGGTCACATAAACCTGTGACGTTGCAAACCAGTTCATTTTTATGAATTTTTTCATACGTTTTCAAGAAATTTCGCTGTACAATTAATTGCTCTGATTTTTACCGCGTGTGAGAAAGCATTTTTTATATCCAATTTCCCGTAGCACTGAACTTCCTCATTGTCAAAAATCAAGCGTTATGCAAAATTTGATGATCATCATTTGTCGCAGCTTGTCAATTGTCAAATGTGGAGTATGTCTGTAGGCACTTCTATAGAATTGACGTTACAATTAACAGTCTTTTGATTGCTATTTACAAGTCTGTAGCTGAGTTGGGTCGGATCGTGATCTGGGAGTAGGGGGAGTCAGGGCCGGGCGTGCGAGAGGGGGGGGCGGAAGGCGGCGGCCACAGCATGACAAGCCACATGGCCAGCCCGGCCAGCAGCAGACAGAGCAGCACCAGCGCCGCCCTGGTGAGGCCGCTGATGGTGAGGCTCCAGGACCGGCACTCCAGGCTGGAGGGGCGGATGGACCACAGCGGGAGGTCTTGGACGTCCGGGGGGCGGTTGCAGCTAAAATGCATATTTGAAATATTTTGAATTTTTATCATCAATCCCTTGCATACCAAATTACAGCACTAAAACCTGCCAATTATTCAATCCTAATTTTGTCTATGCATTTTATTATAATGCTTTGAGAGAACAAAACATATCGTAGTTATTGCTTTGCTTCAAATTTTCATGTCACTTTAGAAAATGAATGTGTAAAAAGGATCAACGTTTCGAGGTTCGCACCATGCTCTACCACAATTTGATTCTCATTTTCTTATAGTTATTCTCTAATATAATTATTTACAAATTTTTGAAAATGGTCCCCAAAAAATTTTGATATAATTTTTTTTTTTAATATTTGGGTAAATCATAATAACCAGAGACGGTAAAAACAAAATGGAACAATGTTTTGAGTATGTCCAAATGCTTGCAGACTGGCTGGATTTCCTCTCGAGGGAGTTATTCATATTAAAAAAATATATTATTATTATTATTATTTATTTTATTTAGTTCTATGATTAACATAGTCTAATATATATTTACAACACAATATTTACATCAATTTGTTCCAACAGAGAGGAAAAACATTTTTGAGAAGGGAATATTGAAGTCTAGGCATTTACAGGGCTTATGACCTGTCATTGGCTGGTTTAAGTGGCCACTTTACACACTGGTAACATTAATAACCGAAACCTGAGTGCTGCAATGGAACGTGTCACGCAAGTTCTTTAGCTGAGAGATGCGCCTTCTGCCTGCACTGCGTCTTCCTCCAATCCTTCCTCGTAGAATGACTTGTAAAATGTTATATTTTTCGCCTCTCATCACATGCCCCTTACTCGACTTTTCTATCCTGACTCGATCCCTTGTGAGTGGAATGTAAAAATACAAAATGGCTTATGTATGAATATTGTTACTATTATAACTGACACCATTTCTACTTGTGTTTTTTGAATGTATAAACTAGAAGTTCACAATGGAGTTCTAGTTCCAACTCTAATGTATGAGAGCGAAGTATGGAATTGGAAAAATGATGATAAAAGTAGGTTAAATGCTGTCAAAATGCGATCCCTCAGGCGAATGTGTGGTAAAACGATATAGGTGCACAAATTGCAAAAATAATTCTTAAAAAGCCCAGAACTTACCCATCAAAACTAGTATTTGAAGAACTTAATATACCAACAATTGAAGAAATATTTAATAAAGCCTCTATCTTACAAACTTTTAAAGAAAAAACAATTGAAGTGCAAAATTCAAGTAACTCTAGATTTTCTAATAATTTAATTTTGCACAGATGTAAAACAACAGCAGCGTTAAACCATTATACGTACATAGGTAAAATAAACTTCCGGAAAACTTAAAATCTATAAAAAATTATCAAACTTTTAAAACTAAAATTAAAAAACATTTAAGACTCACCCCTTCCTAGACTCCATACCAAAGAATGTTTATTTTTTATTTACCTTGTTTAATTTTAATTTTAATTTACTTTGTTTATAAAAAAAAAAAAAAAATGTGAAATGAACTCCCTCTCTAAACACAAGTATCTACTTTATTAGAGAGGTAGAAACGTTATATATAAGATGTTCTGTATATTTACCTATTCTGTATTTCAAAAATGTATTTTGTAAAAAAAAAAAATATACAATAAAAAAAAAAAATAAAAAAAAAAAATGTCGAGATCCGTGAACTGTGTAAGGTTGAGACATGCATTATCGACATAATCAAGAAAGGGGTGCTGCTTTGGTTTGGACATGTGGAGCGAATGGACAGCGAAAGAATGGCTAAAAGAATCTATGATGCGAATGTTTATGGATGCAGAAAACGAGGAAAAGACTTGGCACAATCAAGTCCATCAAAAACTTGAAGACTGACATGTCAAAAGTAGGAATAACCGGCATGCGTGCATGAGAAGATGTATGAATGTAGAGGAAGCGAGGTCTGTATTTTTTATTTTATTTGGGAAATCAACAATTCTAGATACATATTTATAGTAAACTAACAGATATAGTATATAAACTCAGAACTAATAACAGATTTCCACAAAGTATACAAAGTTAGTAAAGAAAATATATTACATATCAAATAAATACATATAAGTTTATACATATTAATTACTATACATATTTATTTTTAATTACTCTTACAAATTTTCTTCATTTTTAATATTGTTTCCATTTGTAAATACTCACTACAAACTTCAAACTTTAAAATATCTTTTTTTTACTTAAATTTTTATTATTTTTCCTTCTTTTTTTTATACTTTCATAATTAACCTTACCTATAATTGCTTTATAATATGGAAACTTCACTGGTCCATTAGAGTTAAGTCTAATTGTGTAAAATATTAAACTTTGTAACTGTACTGTATGTTACCTAAATAAAAGAAAATAAATAAAATAAAATATAAAAATGTTATTTTCATGTACTCGTAAATATGCAAAGATATATCATAGTGATATGGCGTTCTATCCTCTCTGCCTGCCCCTACGGAGAAACGGCGTGATTGTTTGTTTGTTTGAACTTAATATTAAAATCAAGAATCGATTCTGATAATATTGTATTTTGAGTTTTAAATTTCAATATTTGAATTTAAGAGATACAATTTTGCCATGTAAATAAAAAAATCATTAGGAGAGAAGTAATTGCGTAGAATGTATTAATATTCACCTGATAAATTCCTTGTCACTTTCTCTAATATTCAGCTGCAAAAGCCATTTTAGTTTACAGTCACAATTCCACGGGTTGGATCTGAGATCCAAATTAGTTAGTTGGGAAAACAGCGGCAGTAATTTCTCATCTAGATTCCGCAGTCCCGACCCCTTGAAACTTATATCCAGCACTGGAAAGTCATACCCATCGGGATTCTCGTGTACTGCATTAACACCAAATGCATAGGGACTAAACACTCTTAAATTCTTACAATACTGTAACTCGATTTTCGTTAGCGACTTCAGCGGA
The DNA here is from genome assembly GCF_059751315.1 of Micrasema longulum. NCBI lineage: Eukaryota > Metazoa > Arthropoda > Insecta > Trichoptera > Brachycentridae > Micrasema > Micrasema longulum. Next base: position 675,292 of record NW_028277266.1, read on the forward strand.
TGGAACGTGTGATTTTTTATTTCCGTCAAGTTATTCAAGTCGTTTAGAATGAGTTCTCTCAAAGCTAAATTGTTAACGAAGTCTTTAGCAGAGAGAGAAGATACACGAGTATCGGATACATCGAGAGCTTCTAAAGTAAATGGTAATATTGGTAGTTCCGTCATAGGATTCCCGGCGAGACGTAATATTCTTACGTTGTATGAGGATGCAAAGAAGTCGGGACGCGAATTGGAAAAATTCACATAACTCAAATATAAGAATCTGATGCTCGGGTTTATTGAAAGCCCTTCGTTAGAAAATACATCCGATACGTTTGCTAAAAATACTCCTAAATCATTATTATCCAGTGATAAAACATCTAATTTAGGTAAATGTTGAAATGCGCGGTGTGCGAGTGTTTTCATCTTGTTTGACTGCAGGTATAAACTTTCTAGTTTATAGATTCCAAGGAAGACGTTTGCTTCTAGAAAAGCGATTTCATTCTCAGCCAAGTCCAATTCTTTCAGGTTCGGTAGATCTTGAAATGATCCAGTTGCGATCTTACGAATTTTGTTTCGGTGGAGCGAAAGCAATGTCATCGTGGAACTGACGAGAACTTTGGTGTATTTTATTTCTGTTATTTCATTCACAGACAGATCGAAACTGTCGATGAATTCCGGCAGGATCATGTCATCGCTTATCGCGGATAAATTTTTGTAGGAACACTTCACATTTACGATGAAGTAATCGGTGCCCAAAGCCGAAACTTCGTCGCAGTTACACGCATAGAGAGCATTCGTATCGCAGACATTAATTTTAGTATCTTGTCCGCCAGCGTAATGAACACACGAAACAAAACACGCAGCGTAAACAAATACGGTTATCGGTAACATTTTAAGGATTTGTCTCCATCTTATGGTAAAGAAATTCAATCTCAGATTGCAAACTAAACATATTAGACCGTAGGTATGATGAGTGGAGTGTTATCAGTATTAATAATTAGTGATAAGATACGCAAACACAGCTTATTCGCTGCAGTTAATATAATTAAGTTCCTCATATCTGTGAGTAAATAAACTACCTCATGAACTGCTTTTGGTACTGATAAGAATTTGGAGTGGATTATAAGTACCGTTATTAATAAAAGTGTCACAATCATTACTATTATTAAAATAGTTATTGTATGGATTATATTTGTAGCGTAATATTTAATCAATATATGTAATAAGTATTTCATACCTAAAATCTTCTAGCGGCTTGAGATTGAGCATTCTTTGCGCTGGGATCTTCCAAAACCTGCAACAACAAAAGCACATGATGACTATATTAACCAGACGAGACATAACATGACTTGACCTTATAATTTGTTTACATAACCCTAACAGGTTTTTAAAATTGTAAAGAAAAAAAAAATTAAAAAAACAAAATATAAATAATGATAATGTACGAGGCATCCAGAAAGTAAGGGTACTGTTTGGCTCTCGTGCTGTGAGAATTTTTTTTCCAAAAGTTGGCAACATCGATTGGTAGTGGGGGTCTCCTGAACACAACGAGCACCGGCGACCCTCATTAGTACCAAAACTTGCCTTGTAGTGTTTGTTTCTGTGAAAGATGTCAATATAAATCCCGCCAAGTGCGAGATGCCATAGACAAAGTAAACCAACGAATACAGCTGAAAATTTTAGCATACTTCAGGAGCATGTATACCAACATAATAATAATAACATAATAATTTTGACAATCGGACTCTAAAACCCGCAAAATTTAAAATTTCCCGTTATTTTCTGAACACACCTAAGTGAACACATTTTTGTATTTAAACTTTTAAATAAATAAATTTGTAAAAATTATCATTATTCGGTAGAGATGGTGGATGCCAGGAGTTAAGACGAAAATGAGCGGAAGGAGTTGAAAGAGGCCTATATCCAGCAGTGGAGAGTAGGCTAGAGAAGAAGAACCAGTTATGTTCTTCAATATTTATTCATTAAAATTCCGCCCTCACCTTGATGTTGAGCGTGTGTCGGGGGCCCGTCCTCCACAGGGCGCCGGCCTGGTCTAGGAGTGCGGCCTCCATGACCAGCAGCACCAGTGTGGGGCCCAGCGCAGGCCCCAGGGTGGCCCCCCCGAGCCCCACCAGCAGCTTGCAAGAGAAGAAGTCGTGCGCCGGCTTCACGCGCTCAGTGATGGTGAGAAATGGTGCCACAGGCTCGCCCTACCGAATAGAAAAAAAATGTTTTGCAAATTACATGTACTGACGAGTGTTTTTCATAATGTAGCGGGTCGTATGAAGATTTTCAGGCAATGGGAAATCTGATATAAAAAATGTTTTCTTAATATTATTATAAAAAAATAGAGCATTTAATTAATTGTTCAGCGAAGTTTCTCAAAAATTAATAAAAATAATTTTGATAAAAATGAACAGTCACTAGTTCTCCAAAATCAACCAATGACAAAGTGTTGTGATACATTTCCGGTTACCGGGAAGTCGCCAACCCACCAATCGGGACAACTCGCTGTAGAGAACTTAAGACGTCGACGGAAGAGTAATTTCAAAACCACAAAACTTTAAAAAAATCATCATCATCATCTTTCCCTATCCGCACCTAATGGTGCATAGGGCACTGCATTGTTACACCAATCGCAGCGTATCTTGATCATTTTTGCTACATGAAGGTAAGATGATCAGTCTTACGCTTCAGATACCAGTCCAGGGACTATGAAATATTTTAGTGTGAAAACACTCTATTAAATAAATATTTTATATTAACACTGTCGGGAATCGAATCTGAGACCTCTTGCATGGTAGGCAAATGCGCTGACCATTACACCACGAGGCCGACAAATCATAGCGCTGATAATACAATACTTAAAATATTAATTTTTTTGCTTAGTTTGATAGTCTACTGACAAATAAAAAAAATCACTGAACTTCCTCAATGGAGTTCCAATGCAGTGCTCTATACACCACTGGATGCAGATAGGAAAATTGTTTACACTGTGAAGATCTAATCAATAAAGGAGCAATTGTATGAATGATTCTAAAAGGTTATCGAGTGAATTTACTTATGAATTTCCGAGGACGTACCTTTGCATCCGGAGTACGCTGTACGTGAGCAGTAAGGGTCAACTGCACCGCAGAAGCCGTCCTGAACAGGCCGGCCTTAGGTCCACTCTGGATAACTCCTTCAACCTAAATAGGAATGTCAGAAAAAATTACAGAAAGCAAAATAAATAACGAGAGGATAAAACAAAAAAGCTAGTGTGTTCTACTTGGAAGGATTTATTCTGGATTACCTTGACAGTGAGGTGGTGTCCATAGGGTACCGAGTGGTGATCCTGTGGGGCGCGGGGCTGCGGGCTCACGGCGAGTCTCACCGTGGTGCTCTGTCGAGCTTGGAACAGAAATCGAGGAAGAGGAAGAGGAGAGCGGCATATCACCCCTGACTGCCTCCAAATTCCTTCCACTTGCTGGAAACAATATTATTGGATTATGGGCAAACGGCCTTTGTTGTTGTGATGATATCTTGAGTGAAAATTCGTTTCAAAATGCTGATTTTTAATGTAGATTTACTACAATAAAATAGACCTATTATGTTATATAGCTTGGAATTTTAAATTATGTATAATATAATTAACGAATTGCATGAGGCTTCTAGTAAAATCAGTCTGAATATGAACATTACAAAAACAAAAATTATAAGTAAAGAAAACAAGATCATCACTGTTAACAATAAAAACCTCGAAATAGTAGATGAATACATATATCTTGGAGATAAGATAAAACTGGGCAAAGAAAATCAAACAGTGGAACTGCCAAGAAGAATAGGAATGAGCTTTTGGAAAACTTTTTGGAAAAAAAAACATACTTGAAAATAAAGAGATTTCGATTTGTCTGAAAAGGAAAACATATGAATCATGTATACTGTCAGTGACTACATATGCATTAAAGACTATGGCCCTCACAAAAATAAATGTAGAAAAGCTCAAGTGCACACAGTGATCCATGGAAAGATCCATGCTTGGTATAAGCCTAAGAGACAGAAAAAGAAATGAGGAAATTAGGAACAGAACCAGAATAGCGGGTATCATGGATCGCGTAGCAAGACTGAAGTGGCAATGGGCAGGACATGTTGCGAGACAAGACCCCACAAGATGGATCCATAAAATTTTAAGATGGAGACCTTGGGAGAATAAGCGAGGTGTCGAGAGACCTCAAAAAAGATGGTCCGATGACATAGCTGCTGTGGGGGTAAAAATTGGCTGCAAGCAGCAACCGACTGAAAAAAATGGAAGGATATAGAAGAGGCCTATATGTAGCAGTAAAAGACAGAAGACTGAAGAAGAAGAAGTATAGTCTAAGCTTAACAGAGTTTCACAGTTTAAACTCGCGCTGTGTCAGTGGGTGCCCTACAAGGAATCTCTAATCATACAAAGTAAATAAATATTTTACCTTGTGCGTAATAATTGGCTTTATTTCTTGTGATTCCACCATTTTGGCGGATATCTCGTTGATCTTTTGACACGTCGTAATTAGAAGTTGGGACTCCAAACAGCAGTTTGACAAATCTAAAAAGAAAGGTAATAAATTAAATTTGGAAGTACGAGATGTTTTCAGAAAATAATGGGAATTTTAATTTGACAAAAATATAATATTTATTCCTCTACATTAATGTTGTCGCCTTCAAAATATTCCCCATTAGATATTATGCACTTGTGCCAGCGCTTCTTCACTTCTTAACACTTCTTAAACTCGATCTTTGGGATAGCCTGTAGCTCTTTCAGCGATGCGCTTTTAATGTCATCTATGCTTGTAAAACGACGGCCTTTTAAGGTTATTTTTAGAACAGGAAAAAGTCACACGGAGCCATGTCTGGCGAATATGAAGGTTGGGGCATCGTTGCAGTATTGTTTTTGGCCAAAAATTCACGAACTAGCGATAAAGTGTGAGCAGGTGCATTATCGTGGTGCAAAAGCCATGAACTGTTTTGCCACAAATCCGGGCATTTTTTTCGGATCTCACGCAAACGGCGTTGAACTTGTAGGACGTACTCCTTATTGACTGTTTGACCTCGTGACAAGGATTCATGATGCACTATGCCATTAAAATCGAAGAACACAGCATCACATCACCTTCACGTTCGTACGCACTTGTTGAGCCTTTAGAATGCCTCCACTAGGACGATTGAGCCTTCATACCCGTGTTTAGTTACCTGTTATTACATGTTTCAGTAATTGTGCATCGTTGTTGACTTCATTTAGTGATACCTGAGCAACATCCCTTCGCCGCTGTTTTTGTTCAAAATTCAACAATTTTGGAGAAATTTTGCTGCTACACGTTTCATACCCTAAACATTCGAAAAATTTCATGGCATGAGCAAATCGATATGCCAACATCATCAGCAACTTCTCTGACTTTTATGACCTGTCATTGGCGTGTTTAAGTAGTCACTATACACACTGTAATATTCATGTGTGGACATCCACACTTCTTCAACTCTTCCATCTGTTGACTTTTGTGAAGTAAAAGAGCTGAAACCTTACTGCGTTGCATACAGTGCACGGGGTACAGATAGGATAATGTGACGATGGATGACCTCCGAGGAATAAAGTGAATATTACAAAGGCGGCCTCCGTGGTGTAGTGGTCAAGACGCTTGACTCGCACACGAAAGGTTCCGGGTTCGATTCCCGGTGAGAACACAAAAAATAAAAATGTGTATTTTCTCAAGCCTGGGTGTTCTGTGATGTAATTCACCACTGTAATTGGGCCTCCTGGCCTGTTGTGGTGCAAAAAAAAATAAAAAATTCTTAATTCTTAATAAAAAAATAAAAAATTCTTAATTAATAAAATTCTTAATTAATTACCTTGGGAGTAAATAAAGTCAGGAATAGCGAGGTCCTGAAGGCTGGTGGTAGAAACTCTCTCCAAGGATTGTGCCATGAGTGAGCACATCTGTTGTAAACTGAAAACATATGCAAATATAAATATAATCATATTTATTAGAATACATTTTATTTTATTTATTTAAAATACAAACAGATGTACAGGTTATAATTTTATTCAAAAGGACTTAAAAAAAAATGAACACATATTAGGGCCTGCCATCCAATAGGGAAATATGATGGTTTTTTTAAAGATTAATAAGGGTCAAATACTACCGATATATATATTTTTTTGTACGTATTAGTAGCATATAATGGTTTTTTTTAATTCTCGCAAAAACAGTTCATTGCATTGGCCACGCCCCTAATACGTCAAAATTCGGTTAAAATTTTTACCTTTGTGACTGTTTAAATTCAAATAGAACATCATAACGAATCTTCAAATCTTAATTGTCATTCGACATTCTATTTTGAAGGCTTGTAATCAAATAAAATAATACATAAAACGTAAACGCAAATACAATATCTTATAGAGCAAAAAATTTTCATTCGAATGACATAACCTTTGTCATTTTGTTTTCCTTTTGATGCTCATTAATTTGGAAAAAACGGATGCAACTTATGTTAACACATAATACTTGAGCAATAAGAAACAGGACTAAGAAGAAAATAAAGCAAATATAAGACATTACTCACATCTGTAGGTGTTCTAACGAATTGGGATCAGCGTCGAAGCTCTGTTGATATAATTTACAATAGCCGTCAGCCAGGGTTCGCAATTCCGCTCCCGCTCTGCGTAGCTGTTGGGTGATATGGCCGCAGCGGAGAAATTCGTCCCGGCTAGTCTAAGACAAAACACTATCATAATTCCTCTATCCGCAGTGTGCGTTGGATGTACTCCAAATGTAGTGTAGATTTTAAAAATATTTATTTTTTAAATTTTATTTTTTACATACTTTATTGTTTGTTTTTCTTTTCTTTAATTAAAAAAAAAAAAATTATGCAGGGAGCTCCTACAGCAGTTGGAGATGCCAGAAAAAAACGATGTTATGTTTCGGTGAGTATTTATTACATGTTGAAAAAAATACAGAATTTGGTTATGAAACACGAGAGTAATGCTCATAACTGAATTTAACTGATCTAATCTACTTCATGTCTGAACTGAACTCCACTGAACTACTGACTGATGGTACCTAAGAGAACTACTGCTTTTATAGAAGTTGTCTATAGTGATCTCTTTACCTCTGAGTGGGGTATAGAGGTAATCTACTATTTGCCTTACCGTCAGCAATTTGAAGGCTGTGCTAGGTAATAATTATTTTGGATGTTTTAATTATTATATTATTTACATACAGGAAATGCATGCTTCACTTTCGGCACTGTCTTTAAGAAGATAGTAGATCTGACGAAAGCGAGCATTGGTTTCTAGGTGAGTCGTAAGACTGATTACCTTCATGATTAAGATACGATATTTTTTTTTTTAACAAATAAACATATGGGCATGAGCCGTATGATGCAAGGGCAACACTTTGAAGAAATGTTGCCATTGTAAAAAATAAATATTACCATAGACAGCTTTATCGACGAGTCAATAGAGCTGGCTGCGTAATATCTCAGTAGATAGAGATAGTAGAAGAGTTAAGCATACTTTGATATGTGCCAAAGAAAATAGCGTTTATAATCGCCTCCCAGATCTGTGCAATAAGTGAGAGTTACCTGAGCTTGGGAGAGGGCGATGGCCGGAGGAGGCTGAGCGCAGTAGGCCCGACATACGGCCAGCACGCGGCCCAGGGCCCCCAGCAGCTCCCCTCGCAGGCGGACATACTCCCACTGGAAGGGGGAACACTGCCCCCCGGACCAACCGGCCTGCGGGAAAGAAACACATAACCAATATTCAAATATGACATGCGGGACAAAAACAGCCGAGTGAGTTTCCGGATGGTCAATGCGCCGATCAAAAGATAACCGCTGAGCGGGATTTTGATTTTATGATTAGATTGCAAATTGTGTATATATGCTCGAACTCCGATGCAAAATGATCACAGATACCCACCTTGTACTGGAGCTCTATACCTAATTTTAAAAATATTCTCGCAATCAGGCGCATGCAGGAAAAATGTTATTAACGGGGTTATTCCTGTCATCTGAACAGAAGCATGTGATGACAGAACGGATTTTTTAAAGAGTATAAATTACAATTACTTAAATAATTAAAAATAAAACTTTATTATGAATATTTAAAGCATTTTTTTATTTATTTAACTTTTTGTACATAATGTTATTTGTACATTGGCGGGCTTATTGCCAAATGGCAATTTCTTCCAACCAACCAATAAAATAAAAGTTTTATTTTTATAATTCAAGTTATAGAACATATTCAATAGAAAAAAAAAAGATTAAAAAGTTAAAAATAAAACTAGAAATAAACGTATTTGTTTATAAATTACCTTAAATCAAAACTATTACTCAATGGGAAAAAGGAAAAAAGAGGAAAGAGGAAAAAGGAAAGGAGGAGAGATTAAGGAAGAGAAAGGAGATGTTTCTTCAGACGTGATTTAAACAGAGATAATGTAGCAACATCTTTGATGGTGGATGGGAGATGATTCCACAGTCGAGCCGCATGGACACTATATGAGTTAGAGAAGAAAGAGGAATTGTGTATGGGTATTAAGAGAGTGCCTTGAGAATGAGAACGAAGAGGTAAACCATGACTTTGTGGTCAAATGTTTTACTAAATGTTATTAAATATTTGTATATAACCACTTACCGACATTTCTATGTCTACCGGTTTTGTCAGGACAACAAATAAACCAACATACAAAACCCACTATACACCTTCACCATAAAAATATAATGTTGTGGGAGAATTTAATGCTGTGGGAGAATTCAATGCTGTGGGAGAATTAAATGCTGTGGGAGAATTTAATGTTGAGGGAGAAATCGTTGGAATAAGAGGGAGGAGATTTTTATTTTATTTTTGCACCACAACGGGCCAGGAGGCCCAATTACAGTGGTGAATTACATCACAGAACACCCAGGCTTGAGAAAAATCCCATTTTAATTTTTGTGTTCTCACCGGGAATCGAATCCGGAACCTTCCGTGCGTGAGTCAAGCGTCTTGACCACTACACTACGGAGGCCGCCAATGAAGGATGAAGGGAGGGGCGTGAGTTTAATAGGTATAGGGTGACCATTACAGTGAAAGTTACAGAAAAAGTTATGTGCAGATTAGGGTTTGATGATATTTAATGTGATATAAAACCTTCAGAGCAGCCATGGCCTGGTGGTAGAGAGTGCCGGCCTGGCGCACGTTCCTCTGTAGCAGGCGTGGGGTGGTGGCCCTGGTAGTGGCCTCTGCCCTCGCCACCAGCTGCAGCGCCCCCAGCCAGTGGTGCGCCAGCTCGCTGCCGGCGCGCCCGCCTACCTGGGACAGGATGTCGGCCGCTATCGCGTGCTGTCCGTATCTGGAATAGAATAATTTTATTCACCATTAAAACGTACCGTATTTTCTCGATTATAATCGATTTTTTTTTACTATAAGCTACAAAGTCATACGATCATAATAAAAAGGATTAAAAAATAGGCATATTATTTATGTACATCGCCATCAGTGTGATATTTCTTCAGATTCAGCGTCATTTTTTTCTGAATCACTTTTTCATGAGTCATTGCCTACATCTTTCCACAAAAAGTTATTAAATATTTGTTTCATTATGTTAAATTTACATCCTGTAGCTCTGTTTCTCTGCTTTTTTTCATACACAATAAGTTTTCTGTTAAACTAAAATCATAATATTGTCTTCTTACATTTTAATCCGTAATTAATGACTATATTAAAAAAATATATATATATTGGAGAGACTTTGACAGCGATTGTAAGACGCCATCAATTGTAAAACACACTTCTAATTCAGACACCAAAATAGGAAAAAGCATGCGTCTTATAATTGAGGTAATACCGTATATTATTTATTTATTGAACGGCAATAGAACCAGAATTATGGATGAGTATTTTCGACCTGACAGCCACTTCCGAATAGGGAAATCAAGCAAATATTAGTAGGTCGGAAGATAGAGGAATTCATAACGGGGTTAAAACAAACCTCATAGCAGCTCTGGCGACTCTGAACTGGACCCAAAGGTTGGTATCAGCGATGGCAGAGTTGACAATTGCCAGAACTTCGTCGGGTAAGTTGTATCCTGCTACAGATTGGAACACAACCGTGCACAGAATCACTATTATGTCTACGTCAACACTTGATTCGTCATTTCTGAAATGAAATATAACAAAATCTTGTTTAACATGTTCGCAGACACAGAACTAGGTAAATAATTATTGTTTTGTCAAAATTATTATAATATAATAAGTATGACAAAACCACCCATTTTGACAAAAACGCAACAATTATTAAACTCAAAACATGTTATAACTTTTTTTTTATTTATATCCCTACAGAGATGAGGTAGAGTTTTTTTCAAATTCAGGATTATGGATATTCGAGCATTTACAGGGCTTATGACCTGTCATTGGCTGGGTTAAGTGGCCACTTTAAGTACTACAACATTCCCCATTCCGCTTATTAGCGAATATCCACACCGGTAACATTTTTGATTTTTGTATTTATGTTATGAATTTGAGAAACCATCCACAAGCGAGTTGGAGAACCATCTTTGTATTGATATTGAAGTTAAGTATTTTAATTAAGCAGATTACTTTATTTTATGTAGTTAAGACTCTTCCGAGTTAAATTAAGTACTAGTAATCGCCTGCAGATGACTCTGCAATTTATTTTTACTTATATTTGACCAGATCTTATTACACAACATTATTTTTGGTACGTGTACTTGTACAAATTTGGATTTTCTCCCAATGATGAGGAAGAATTTTTTTCAAATTCAGGATTAGGGATCTCTGTAGGGATATAAATAAAAATATATACCTACTCCCCCTTGGGAGAAAATCCAGATTTGTACAAGTACACATACCAAAAATAATGTTATGTTATAACTTAATTAGCCCTTAGTTTGATAAACCAATAACAGGTATCATCGCTCTCATAACATCCTCAGACTGGTATAGTTTTTAAGTAGTTTAAACTAATTATAAGTTCTTATAAGATGTAACTTCTAAAAAGGCCTCTCCGTCTTGCGTTCCCCGGCACAACTTCTACATATCCCTCATTTAGGTCCAGACTTTTACATTGCGCAGCCAAAAAAAGGCCTTTCATAGTGATATCCTGGGAAATAATAAATAGGTTTCTCTTTTCTTTCTCTGACGGGTTTTCTATAGGGGTCGCCTTCCCTTAGCTAGGTAGGCCCCGTTATTTGCCCTCTTACTATCTGCTAAGACACTGCTGGTAATGTCAGTGGTCACATTGGCGGGGGTTCGTGAACCCTAAAGACCACTCGGGGACGCTAGTGAGTAGGACTTTGTATTTCTTTATTTATTTACGGACTTATTCAGTCCATTTAACAACAGTATATACATTTTTTTATAATATATTGATTGTGTTTAAAAAGGCATGTTTCCAAATTTTCTCAGGTACAATTGAAATAAAATACAAGTGAAGAAAATTAAAGCTAGGACAAATTTAAAAAATAATAATGACTTGGACCAAAAAAGTCCAGATCTTGTCTCGTGTTTACAATGTGACACAATCGGGACATTGGTGCATGCAAGTCATAGTTTGTGCTGTGCTGATCAAGGAACAGCACATTGTTATTTCGCAACCGGCGGATTGGAACATTGAAAGCCACTTGTTCCAGTATCGATAGTACATCAATTAGGCAATTTATTAAACTAGATTAAATTAAATTGCTGCTAATGTCATGTGCTGCGCAGTTTGGATTTTCGTGTCACTTTATAGAAGTATATCTTCCAGCAAGACATACACCACCGCCACAATACCAACCAATGAAACCCTAAGTTACAGGTTAAGATTTTTTTTATCTAAATAAATAATAATAGGTTTTTAAAATTCTTACTGCGCAAGCTTAGATCGCATCTTTAAGGTCCTAATAACATTAGTCAGCACAGCCCGAACGTGGTGAGGTCTCCGAGACCCGATGGCTCCCAGGGCTGTGGCCAGAGCCGATCCTCTCTTCCCTGAACTGGATTCCAGCTCCGTCCCGAGGAGATGCACCAGGCGTGCGCTTTGCTCAGAACTGCACTCACATATTTGAACCTGGGCAGAAAAATCAAGTTTACTATCAGAATTTTTCATCATGCATTAGTGATCGTGTTTGTGGACCGGCAAATATTCGCTCTTTAATTTTTGCATCACTAATTTTAGAAAAATTCTGTTCGAGGTACATGAAACCAAGAGTGTTGTCTATGGTTTTAATAAAATTCTACGGTGGATGGAGAAATTCCAAATTTATATTTGAAAACAGGATAAGAACTGCATTCATTTGTAGTTGTGAGACAAAAATCACGTTGACCAATGATTATTCATAATGGGGTAAACATAGTTTTGCATTGTGTTTTTTTCCCACAAAACTGCAAATACTTAGACTTACATAAATATTCCTTTCTCAAAAATGTTAATTATTCCTTTTGAATTATCAAAGAAATAATTAAGATTGCAACCATTAGAAATGAAGCCGGATATTTATTATTGTGTCAGCCTCGAGGTGTAGTGGTCTCGGGTTCGATTCCTGATATGGTTGACCAAAAACATATTTAAAAAGGTGTTTTTATGCAAAAATATTTCATGGTCCCCTGAAGTGAAAGACTGATCCTTACCTTCACGTAACAAAAATGATTTAGATGTACCAATGCAGTGCCCTATGCACCATTAGGTGCGGAAAGGGAATGATGATGATTTATTATATAAAAATACTGTTTATAGAATGAAAAACCCATATTTTAAAAAATTTTGTTGTCCCCTCAGTATAAAATTAAGCTTTGGTTTACTCACAACACATTTGAGAGTCAGCTTGAGTTGCGGAAGATGTTCATCCGGAGCCTGTTCAGATCCTTGTCCGAGGAGAATGATGAGAGATTCCAAACTTCCTATCAGCTCCTCTATATCGTGGACCGGGAGGGATTCTTGATAGCTAGCGAAAGTCGCACAGTTATCTTGATTAGTTTATTTCAAATAATTTAACTATGTATTGATTGATTTGGTGTTTATTTTGTAGAACTCCATATTTAAACTTATAATATAAGAAACCAAACACTGATTTGAGTCTACCTAACACTTTATTTTATTTTTACAAATATAAAACAAAAATTTCGTGACAATTGTTTCGCCTTGTTCATTTTTATACAAATGTAAAGATTAGATGGATTCAAACGAATGTGAAGATTAGATAGATTGTCACGAAAATTTTTGTTTTTACATTTGTAAAAATTAAATAAAGTGTTCAGTAGACTCAAATCAGTGTTTATTTTCTTACATTATAAATTTAATTATGTGTCAAAACAGTTGAGGCAGCGAGGAGTAAAAAAAAATGGTAGGTCAGAAAAATTAAATTATTTGAAACTCACCAGTGAATGGCTATGATGGTAAGGATATGGGCTGCCTTAGAGGCCACTTGGAGATTACTGCTGTATAAACTCTGGCGGCACAACTCCCTGACTGCCGAGTCAGGGTGCATATTCCCCTGCACCATGAGAGGCTCTTTCATCAGTATCTGAATTCATGTTCATTTTCACAATGTATCAAAATAATATTTTTCTTATTTATATCACTACAGAGATGGGTAGAATTTTTGTTTCAAGATTATGAATATTCGAGCGTTTACAGGGCTTATGACCTGTCATAGGTTGGGTTCAAGTGGCCACTTTTATGTAGAATTCTACAACATTCCCCATTCCGCTTATTAGCGAATATCCATATCGGTGACATTTTTGGTTTTTGTATATATGTCATGAAACAAGGAAAGCTTTCGCTAGCGCGTTTGGAGCGCCATCTATGTATTTGATATTGAGGTTAAGTATTATATATTAAGATACACATACCAAAAATAATATTGTGTAATATTTTTCTATTTTACTTCATGTCAATATTTAATACACACAATGGGGAGGTTCAGTGATTTTGTTATTTATTTGTCAATAGACTATCAAACTAAGCAATTTCTTTTTTACATATGGATGCCCAATTTTAAAAAATGCCTAAGTCCAATTTTATCAGTTTTAAGTTGGCAACACTGCCGTGTAGAACAATTTGTGAACTATACATTTACCTAATTAATTTTTCAATTAAGAATACCCATTTCGAATTTTGTACTTGAAAAATTATATAAAAAATATTTAAATTTCGAAAAATCCCTAGGTCCTAAAATCTCTTAGTCCAAGAGTTTTTTCCTTGAGAAGAAATCCCTTAGTCCTTCAAATACTTAGACTTAAGTCCACTTTTTTACAAGCAATAATTTTGTAACTTAACATGTAACAATTTTGTATTTTTTTATCTTAAAATAAAGAAGAAGAAAAACTTTACAATACGTATTTTCAATTTTCCGAAATTCTGTCATTGAACATTTTGGGAACAAAATAATCACTTAAACTTATCTCAGAACTACAAAAATGGACGTAGGCATTTTTTTAAATTGGGCATCCATATATAGTATTATCATTGCTATGATTTTTTAGTTTTGCAATAACTTCGCTTGTGCCGCCACGAGTTGTCGTCGGTGAGTTGTGTTGCCATTTTAAAGGAGAACCAAGAAGCTGTCAAAATACATTAAACATTAAAAAAAATTAGTAATCTATCCTCAACTTGTGACGTTTTAAAGTAATTCATTTTTAAAAAATTTTTCATACATTTACATGAAACTTTTCCGTACAATTAAATGCTCTAATTTTTATCTCCGAAAACATTTTTTATATCCAATTTCCCATAGCACTGTCCTCATTTGCATAAATTTGAAAAATATATACACATAATGTTATATTATATTAAATTAGGAGGACTCTTCTAGGCAGGTGATGTTGCAAGAGTGGAGTAGAACTGATTACCTAAAGGGCTTTTGTACATGACACAGTCAGGAGACCTAAACTAAGGTGCTTGGATTGTGTGGAGAGGAAGGCTGTTTTCTTGGACATAAAAAATAGAAAGAAACTGCTCAGAGCAGAAACCATGGCAAAGGGAGACATTTGGACAACGAGGGTCTTTAATGGATTGTAACATAGAACCAGTAGAGTTATTTCACCTGTGTGACTCCTAGGCAGTGCGCCAGGGTATCGGAGTCGGAGTGCACTAGCGTCAAGGCTCGTCCGGCCAGGGTGGAAGGAGCGCTGGGCGGCCACAGGTTGGCTCGCCCATCTCCCGCTAGCCGGCGCAGGCCACTTACTGCTGCACTCCGCACCGAGGCTCGAGGAGCCCCGAGTTGATCCAACAGCAAGGTGACCTTTAAACACATAGATCAGTGTATATGGAACAGACAACATAATCACGTATACCCATATTTAGTTGCATAAAAATGACACAATTTACATATAATAACAGTTTACTAGTCCCAATAATATTTAATAAGAATGGTAGTTTATGTAGTACCTTTACTATTAATGTAGTACCCAGCGTTATTCTTTGATTACGAACAGACCTTAAATATAATATTTTATGAAACGAAATCAAAGAGAGTGGGTCCTCGATTAAGAGTTTACATAAAAATAATAGTAAAAATATTTTATAAATTGTTTTTTAAAAAATTGCATAATATTGTATAAATATGCAATTGACCACAATATGATATACAATGCAAAAAAATCTGCCGTACTTATATTTAAACACAAGACGTCACTTTCTGAGTTCGTGCACCCATCACCACCTGTATTCCTAGACAACAACAGTTTAACGGTAACTGCAAAAGTCAAATATCTAGGGCACATACTGACTGATAATTGTAAAGACGATCGGGACATAGAGAGACAGAGAAGAGCCATTAATGTCAGGGCCTCTATGCTAGCGAGACGCTTCTTTTAATGCAGTAACGAAGTGAAGAAAATCATATTTACTTCGTATTTGACGTCCATGTATACAGCGGAACTTTGGAACAACTATACGCAAGGAGCGTGGAATGAATTAAGGATCACATATAACAACTCATACAGACAATTATTCGGATTGCCTAGGTACTGCAGTGCCTCTGAAATGTTTACAGCTGGACGAATAAACACCTTCGCTGCCCTGCTTCGGCAAAGAGCCTGGAGCCTATGGGAACGCCTAAAAAACTCTAATAACGAAATTCTCCAAGCCACTGCAGAGTGGATCCAATCACTGTTGTTCGAGCGATGGCGCGATATGTTAAGACCACCATAAGTGCTGCAATATAAAATTTTATTTTACGTTTATATTTATGTTTATTGTTAAATTTATGTTTATTGTTATATTTTTGTTTATATTTATATTTATGTTCATGTTTATATGTTTATATGGTAGAATTGGCTCTGCACTTTATAGCCATTTTACTGGAATAAAAAAATTTAAAAAAAAACAAAGTGAATGTTTTCTTCTCTTTGACTGTTGACATACAATCTTAGTTTCCTCCACATTCTTACATCTTGTTATACATGCCCTTTGGTTGTGTCTGGTTTTTACATGGCCAGATTTGAGTTTTTGATCTACACAGATCGCAGTAATGTCGAGAGCTTATATAGCACTGACCCTCATTTTAAGAATAAGAACCTAATACCTGATCTGGAATATCTATCAGCGTGGATGCCGCCAAGTCAGTCAGGGTATGCAGCATCAGCCTCACGAACGGTGCGGCTGGAAGTCGAGGGAGCAGGTCCGTGAGGAGCGCCCGGACGGGGCCCGCAGCCTCCACCGAGTGATGCATGTGGCGCAGTGCCGGGAGCAATCGCAGCTTCATGCCGGCCGGGGTGGCTTGGCCGCGAATCATCTCCGATATTTTGTTGCACATTGATACAGCAAATGCCCTGTAAAAAGATTTGAATTTTACTATACAATTCACCTGTGTCAACATTATAGTATTATATATGATTAAATGCTGCAATGGAAATGGATTTTTTATTTTCAGAAGAACAGCGTTAATTATTTATATTTAAAAATACATGTTATAATTTTAATTATCCACAAAGCCAGGATACTTTTCATTTATTTATTTATTATATAAATTTATTGCATAAAATTAGTAAACATATTTCATAACAGGAAATCTATATAAAACTAATGAATATAAAATGAAAACGGAGTGTTCTCTGTTTACGAAAGTCTCCATCTAACATGGCTCAGCCTGTTCTAAGATGGAGATTTTTATCTTTTAGAGCATAAGTAGTCCTATACTATTAAAACAATAACATTAAAAAAAAAACTATAACTACTTAATTAAAAATCGTTATTATACAAATATAAAGTATATATATGTGCCAAGAATACATGTTACTTAAACAGTATAATATGTAATAAAAAACAAATATAAAGCAATGAAATACATAAAAATATGTTTTTTTTTTTTTCATTTATTTTTTTTTGCACCACAACAGGCCAGGAGGCCCAATTACAGTAGTGAATTACATTACAGAACAACCAGGCTTGAGAAAAATCACATTTTAATTTTTGTGTTCTCACCGGGAATCGAACCCGGAACCATCCGTGCGTGATACAAGCGTCTTGACCACTACACCACGGAGGCCGTGTGTAGTGTAGTGTAGTGGTAATATGTGTACCAATTATATAAAGTACTACGTTTTTTGATTTACATATATTTTTCAAAAAAATCTCTCGATACACTATTTATATGTGCAGTTACTTTTATTTTAAAATTTGTTTTACATTTTGAGTCTTTTATATTTGGCAATAAATTATTAAATATTATTGGAACAATTACATTATATTGATTTTTACCAAAGGTGGTTGATAGGACAATACAGATCATTTGTATTGCTGAATGAGTGTTTATATTTTCATTAGAACATGATTTTTTTTAAAACAGGTTTATTTTACACGCATACACATAATATTGATGTTTTTTTGTAGATATTTCTTGATAGAACTCCATAGTCAATGATTTAAAAAAAAAACTAATATGGAACAATACAGATCATTTGTATTGCTGAATGAGTGTTTATATTTTCATTAGAACATGATTTTTTTTAAAACAGGTTTATTTTACACGCATACATATAATATTGATGTTTTTTTGTAGATATTTCTTGATAGAACTCCATAGTTAATGATTTAAAAAAAAAACTAATATTATAAAATTCTTTTTTAAAATTAAAATATTTAATTTGACCAATAAGCGCTTTGGCCTAAGTAGTTCTTCATCTTCAAGACTATTGTTTACAACACTTTAAAACTATTTTTTACTGCCTGGATATGGACAAAAGGAGTTTAATTTAATTTACTTCACAAAAGTTGAGTTGAGTTGATAATTTAAAAGAAAAGTTTTTTTTTTAAAAGGAATAACCCGCTAAACCTCTATTTAGAGGCTTGTCAGCGGGTAGGAAAGAGGGGATATGGAAGGAGGTAATGAAATATACACATTAAAATAAAAAATCTTTCTTGGATTTTTTTTCTTGCAACTGGCGAGAATCAAACCCGCGACGCCAGTTTCACAGTTGGCCGTCTAACCAACTGCGCCATGGTGCCTGTCGATTATTATTTAATTTTCAGTTTTTATTATTTAAATTGTTGTGAATCTTCCTTGGTCGTTCTCGTCTCACATTACCGTTCATTTTCGCAATGTATACTTGTTTTACCATCCTTTCGTCGTCCATTCGTTCTACATGACCAAACCATCTCAGAGACCCTTTCTTAATCTTATCAATTATACTTGACTCAGATTTACACTCTCGCCCGATTTCATCATTCGTAACCCAGTCATACATTGATTTCCCACACATTCGTCTAAGAGATCGCATTTCAACTTCGTTAACTCAACTTTCAACCTTCCTCTGCCGATTCCATGTTCCACTTCCATACGTAAGTGTTTGGACTAAAACTCCATTCGTGCACTGCCAGTTTAGCTTCGATTGACATATTTTTATTCGCAATTACTGTGCTTAGTGCGCCGTTCATTTTGTTGCCCGCATTCACTCTCCTTTCAACATCTTTTTCTACTCTTCCATCTCTTGAAAACATGCTTTCCAGATACACAAATTCTTCTACTTGTTCAAGACATTCATTGTTTACATTTATTATGCAGTCAGTAACCTCACTTCCCCTTTCAAATACCATCACTTTTGACTTACTTTCGTTCATCACATACATCATACATTCTAGAGACTATTTGTTGCAAATCCCCGTTGCTGCTTGCTAACAAAACTGCATTATCAGCATACAACAAGCAGCTTACTGAAAAATTATCAATTTTCGCTTAAATACCCATGCATTCTATCTCTTTCATACTGTTGTCCATGTATGTATATGTCCGTGTACACTAATAAAATAAAAGAACCGTGAAAGTGTTAAGTAAAATATCGTACTTAGATTGCGCAGCGAACTGTGATGCTGAGTAAATGGCCGCTTCAACTTCCACACTGTCGTGGCTGTCCAATCCCCTCCTAATGGCGTGGTGCACATGTTGCTTCTCCGGTATAATGGCGGCCACTGCTCCGAGAGTCTTCAAAGTTAGAGCCCGCGCAACCGGATCATTGGAATGAGTTACACTGAACACTCTCCTCACAAACTCGTCAACGTTCAATATCTTATCTAGGTGTTTCTCACTCTGTTGGCATACTCTGAGCACCCAAAGACGTAGAAAATTGTTCCCCATACGAAACACATCCGCCAGTTTTAAAAACGATGAGTTTATCAAAATTGGAAATGGGTATTTTTCAAACAATCGGGGAAACCGCACAATGGCTTCGCATTGCTCCCCGACTCTGGTAGCTCGCAATCCTAAAAATAATATCAAACGCCAGTTAAAATACTTCAAAGAAAACAATAAAGTGAGGTTAGATAAAGTTTTTTTTAACCTTTATCGAGTTCTGTCAGAGCAGAATTCGCATCTTGTTCTGGTTCACTCATTCCAGAGTCATTGAAGGAATTTAAACGGACGCCAAACATTTTATATTTTATAATAAATTAGTTTAAATATCAAAATAAAAACACCGCTACTTTTCTACATTGACGTAGATTTGAATCCATAGATTAACACAACCTATTTGACAGCAACTGATAAACATAGACAATAATATATATTAAAGGTCGAGACAGACTGGGAGATATCAATAGACAATGAAATTGGTGGGTACCTAATTAACATTTCCCATCCCGGACGGTCATCCTTGCCAGTGAGTTTTTGTGAAATTTTTGTTTCATTGGGAAAAATAAAAGACAGTTACGTATTATTTAAAAATCTAATAATACCTATAATCACATTTCGACCAATGAAAAAGCATGATTGTTTTTAATAATAATCTACAGAAAATACACAAGTTAAATGAATTATTATTTTTAATTTTAAACATTACTGAAATGATAAGGGAAATTTGACCAAGTACTCAGTAGGTAACTACTTTATAATATCTTGTAATTACTTGATATATTTTTATTATTATTTTTACCCCCATACATATTGGAGGTCTTTTTTAACATAACGAGACATATTTTAATTAAATTCTTACCCTAAAGACCTTCTTCTCTTTTATCATTTTCCATTTAAAGTTTCTATATACTCCCCAAATATTAAACTCACATTCGGAGTTGAAAGCCACCTACAGCCCCGGTGTGTGTTCAATCTTATTAGGTCGTCAAGATTAATTAGTTGGAGAATGATCTACACTGATAAATCTCGGTCAAATTTACCAACCCACGCAGATGCGGCCATATATACGGAGGATACCCATTTTTGGTAAATAAAAAAATGCAATTTGATGTTTATGGTCAAATTTTTTTTTGGTGGATCCCAATCAGATTCTTTCCTTAAATCCCTTATAATTTTGACCTATTTATTTCTTTCCTGTCAGTGCATCCCCGTAAGTAATAAGAGCTTCACGATGAGCCGCTAGGCGTAGTTTGACATTTATATTAGAATACGAATTATTTTAAGCTTTGGAACAAATATTTACATGTGAAAGGTTACACGATTCCTTTAACAATATTTATCCGAGGGTTTTAACACAATCATGACACAAGAGGGCGTTTTGGTTTCAATTTTAAACGTCACAACCTGCTGGTGGTCGAAAAACGAATAAATACACGTTGAGCACCCCTGAGCGTTCGGGCATCAGTCAAGTGTCATCATTTTTAAAGGCTCGGGGCGCGTCTATATGGTCGATGGTTAAAACCAGTACATATATTTACTAATAGATTTCTACACTCCAACAAGTAACTAAATATGTATTTATTTTACTACTCATTGCAAAGTGTTCCTTCGTTTTCCCAATTGGCCTTTTTCAGAGACAGAGCTTCTGATATCGACAAAAGTCTGGTATACCCTTACCCTACCCAGCGTCAGAGAGAAGCTTAACAATGTGTTACATCACGAAATCGATAGGCCACTAATGACAGCGTAATTACGCAGTAATTTCAGGATCCAATGACGATAAGAACATGACCCAGGAGCTCAATCACAGATAACTATCGACATGCTAAAAAACGTGCTAAGTATTTGAGCGATCACCACGAACAATCATGAACACGCTGAAGTTAAAGCGGTCGCGTTGCAAAACGAAATTCAACTTCGGTCAGTTCAAGAGGATTGGTTGAATCTCGCACAGGAACTTATCTATGGCGTTTTGCAACGCGACCGCTTTAACTTCAGCGTGTTCATGATTGTTCGTGGTGATTGCTCAAATACTTAGCACGTTTTTTAGCATGTCGATAGCCATCTGTGATTGAGCTCCAGGGGTGCTATTCTAAACCACTCTTGTAGCACGAGAAAACTGTTTTTTACGTGTATTTTGTATGTAAATACGCGAGATAATACGGCCACGCGAGCGTTTGGAATTCCAGCTCAGAGAAATTCCAACGTAATCGTATTATTCCTTTGTGCTGTGCTTTTTGATATTTATACACAGCTTTTTTTTTCAATTATTTTTTTATTTTTTTATCGAGTGATATCAATAATTATCTGATTATTTTCTAGTTCCCCCTTTTAATGAACGTTTCAGGGCTTTTTACAAATTAACGATAAGCTTGCTTACGACCACTTCATGCTAATGACAAAATAAAAAGAGTAATAACCAATACATGCTAATTTTGGGATCATATAAAGTATACAAGGATAAATATAAGCCCGCTTGAAATCGCTCTGGCTGTAAAATAAAAAGAAGTAATGAATACTACTTGCTAACCATATAAAATAAAAGAAGCAATGACCACAAAATGCTAATGGCATAAAATAAATAGAATAATAACCCCTTAATGCTAACTTTATAAATTAAAATGATAATATTTACTACATGCTAGTAAAACAAAATTAAATTACAATAATCACTACGTCAAACGTGACAATTTTGCCCAGTTTTACCAAACTTTAATAATATCTTAGAATTTTTGTATCAGCCTACTCCTATTCATTTTGTTGAACAGTTATACTAATTATTCTGAGTATTTTTACAGGTACACAACGTTTGCTTTTCTTCTATTTATGCAACTTTCAAATAAAAATATACTAGGCAAAATTATCTGCACATGTTGACAATTTTGCCCACTTGGTCATTAACTGTTATTTTAGGTTTTATCATCTTTATCGTAAGGTCTATTATTACTTTCTGGGCGAAAAACGCTATTTCTGTTTTAAAATAGCAACATTGAGGCATCACCACAGTAAAATTAATGCAAAAAACAGATGGGCAACATTGTCAACTAATTCCTAAATTTTTCTATACAATGCGGCTTTGTGTGCCAGGGTAGGCACAAAATTGGATTTTTAACAAAACCAAAGGAGTTTATCTCTAATACTTTTAATTTGTTTGTACGTAGAAAACAAAAAACAATTATTATTTATTATTTGGTACAGCAGTGCAATTATTTGCTAGGTTACCTATCTTTTGAAATTGTATTTTATGTACAAAATTCATTATATTTTCTGTTTTATTTTTTTCTTTGGACTGCTAAAAATATGTATACAAAAAACATTTATAATAAAAAAACAGGTCCTCATTATTTCACAAAAAAGCTGGCAAATTTTGTCATCCTCATTACCTTTCCGCCCCTAATGGTGCATAGGGCACTGTATTGGTACACCAATCGCAGCGTACCTTGGTCATTTTTATTACATAAAGGTAAGATGATCAGTCTTATGGTTCAGGTGCCAGTCCAGGGATATTGAAATATTTTAGTGTAAAAAAACCATTTCAAATAAATATTTTATATCAACCATATCGGAAATCGAACCCGAGACCTCTTGTATGGTAGGCAAACGCTCTGACCATTACGCTACGAGGCCGACAAAAAGTCTGATTTCTGGGCCAGTTTGAGCGAAACATCCGGTTACCTCGATTAAAATCATATTTTTATCACTTAATTCATTTTCTTTTATATTTTCTATTTTTTTTAAGCAGTACGTACATGCATTTTGTTTAAGTCGGCTGATGTATTATTTTTCTGTAATCTGGTTTTTGTCTTGGATTATGTTATTCCCATTCCAAAGTAGTATGTAGCGACAACCCCAGACGTGGGCAAAACTGTCAAATCACTAGCTAAGAAATCAAAGGGAATTTTGCCCACTAAAATATCTATTGTGTTTGTTAAAATAGATATAAATAAATACTTTCTATGGAGTTGTTATTATTTGTGCAATGAAATACATAAAACTTACTTGCCTCGTTTCAACACAAACTCCGCAACAACAAAAGTTTTGACACTATTTATAGATATACCGTCAAACATGACAATTTTGCCCAGCCATGACAATTTTGCCCACTACCGAAATCCTTAACAAAATCATGTTTTAAAGTAAGAAAAGTTACTGGTATCATAAAAATTACATTTGGTAAGTATATTTTGATAGTTCCATGGCAAAACGAAATATTCAGTTCACCGCCAGTTTCAGTTGATCACTTGAAATTTGAAGTTAAACTTGAAGGTCTGTTTGTGTACCGTCAAACATGACAATTTTGACCATCCAAGGTAATTTTACCCACTGCAAAAATCCTTAGCAAAATCATGTACTAAAGTAAGAATAATTACTGGTATCAGTAGAATTACATTTGGTTAGTATATTTTGATAGTTCCATGGCAAAACTAAATATTCAGTTCACCGCCAGTTTCAGTTGATCACTTGAAATTTGAAGTTAAACTTGAAGGTCTGTTTGTGTACCGTCAAACATGACAATTCTGACCATCTAAGGTAATTTTACCCACTGCTAAAATCCTCAGCAAAATCATGTACTAAAGTAAGAATAATTACTGGTATCAGTAGAATTACATTTGGTTAGTATATTTTGATAGTTTCATGGCAAAACTAAATATTCAGTTTACCGCCAGTTTCAGTTGATCACTTGAAATTTGAAGTTAAACTTGAAGGTCTGTTTGTGTACCGTCAAACATGACAATTTTGACCATCCAAGGTAATTTTACCTACTGCCAAAATCCTTAGCAAAATCATGTACTAAAGTAAGAATAATTACTGGTATCAGTAGAATTACATTTGGTTAGTATATTTTGATAGTTCCATGGCAAAACTAAATATTCAGTTTACCGCCAGTTTCAGTTGATCACTTGAAATTTGAAGTTAAACTTGAAGGTCTGTTTGTGTACCGTCAAACATGACAATTTTGACCATCCAAGGTAATTTTACCCACTGCCAAAATCCTCAGCAAAATCATGTACTAAAGTAAGAATAATTACTGGTATCAGTAGAATTACATTTGGTTAGTATATTTTGATAGTTCCATGGCAAAACTAAATATTCAGTTCACCGCCAGTTTCAGTTGATCACTTGAAATTTGAAGTTAAAC
The DNA here is from genome assembly GCF_059751315.1 of Micrasema longulum. Lineage (NCBI taxonomy): Eukaryota > Metazoa > Arthropoda > Insecta > Trichoptera > Brachycentridae > Micrasema > Micrasema longulum. The sequence continues at coordinate 699,976 of NW_028277266.1, forward strand.
TTGAAGGTCTGTTTGTGAACCGCCAAACGTGACAATTTTGCCCAGTTTCAACAATACCATGTCATGTCATGTCATGTTTGACAATAGAATTTATGTGAGACCCAAACAGCAATCTATTATCAAAAACAACGCCTAAGTCTCTTATCTCGCTACACCGTGATATGGAATTGTCTTTGATCGTATAAGTGTGCGTAAAAAAATTGTACTTTTAGTAAATGTCATTGAATAACATTTGGAGGTATTAATGTACAATTAATTTTTATTACAGTAATCAAATAGACGATCAAGGTCTTTTTGGATATTTACACAGTGAGATATATCGTTGACATTGGCAAAGATCTTGGCATCATCGGAAAAAAGTAAAAATTGAAAAAAATTAATGCACCGATTTATATCATTAATATAAAGAGAAAATAAAATGGGACCTAAATGGAAACCCTGCGGAACACCAGAGCTGCAGTATTTGAAACTAGATAGGATACCGTTTATAGCCACTGCCTGGAATCTATTTGTTACGTAAGAATTCAACCATCTTAAAAGATCGCCATGAATTCCATAACATTCCAGTTTATAAAGCAAGATGTTACGGTTAATTTTATCGAATGCCTTTTGAAAATCGGTGTATATGGCGTCGACTTGAGATTTTTTGCAAAAAAATCACATGCTAATGAAACAAAATAAAATAGTAATATTCACTACTAGCTAATGATCCAAAATAAAATTGTAATAATCACTCTTTGCTTGAGGTATATTACAAAAAATGGCGCTATATAAGTTATCCATAATTATAATATGCTAATGAAACAAAATAAAATTGTAATAATTAATACTAGTTAATGATAAAATGGTATTAACAACAACACGCTAATGAAACAAAGCAAAATGGTAATAATCACTACCCGTAAATGATGTTAAAGAAAATAGTAATAAAAACTACATGCTAATTAAATAAATAAATATTTAAAATAATTTTATTAAATAATACCTTTCGCCGGAATCGTGGAAAGACGGGAGTGTTGTCAAGTTACGGAAGGTGTTGACCTCGCTCTTTCATGACATTGGACGTAGGGAGTCAGAAAAGTTGATGTATGCCACGGATTGGAGAATCTTACTGGATGTCAAAAATAAAATATAAAAAATAAGGAATAATTTAAAAAAAATATATTAGTAGATGACAACCATGAAGTTTCGCATAAATAAATTGTCTATGCTTTTATGAATGTATGTATGTGTATGCGCATGGGTGTATGTACGTGTGTGTGTATGTACATGTGTATATATGTGTATATATATATATATGTGTATGTCTGTATATATGTGTATGTCTGTATGTATATGAATCAAAATGTGTATCCGAATGAGTTTATATTTTGTTTGTCTGTGCTCTATATAAATTTGTTAACTATTATAATATATTAAAATGTAATTGGCTAGCTCGGAACGGGGTGTGTACCCTTGTTAGCTGGGCAAAGTGAACATGGAATTGTATTTTGATAAAGAGTGTGAATAAAATAAATAAATAAATAGATTACTAGTTGCAAATGAAGTAAAATAAAAGGGTAACAATCACAATTCCACATAAGCAGGTAGTAAGATAATGTCCTGTAGATAGTCGTAGCTTTTTGAAGTAACAGGAGACCATGTAATTTGCAACGGGAGTCGCTTGTTAAAACGGAAATCGTACTTTGTTATCAGAATAATTTCCTTTGGCTTAACTTCACAAGGGGTTCTATCCAATTAAATGATCACAGAGCATGTCTTTATTTGAATCTACCTTCTGAAAACGTGTCATGTCAAGTCTAAACACCAGAAGAAGCTGGAAAAATAGGAAATATTTAAACAGTAATTATTTTTATCATTAGAACTGCCATTTATTTATTTATACTTTTACATTGTTTGTATTCTTTTTTCATACAGAATAATGTTTCCTCAGTAAGGTGTCCCGTGCCGAGGGAAACATTTTACAAAATGTGAAACATGCCTAAGATTAGCTATTTAACAAAGTTAACATAATAATAATAATAAAAAAACGTAATTAACCTAATTATCATCAACATAATAAACAATAAAAAACTAAAATAATCATAAAAATTATAATTAATTTATATAGACCAATAGAGCAAATTTCATAAATAGTATACACATTTTACCTATATGGCTTGATCCACTCATCAATCCGTGCGCAACCCACCTCCACTATCCATTTCTTAATAGCAATGTCATATTGTGAGATCTTACTAATTGTCCTTATGGATAATGGAAGTAGATTGTATACTTTAACCGAGTAGTAGGCCAATCCTATTTGACTGAAGGTTGTATTTTTTTTATTTTTTTCAACAATAATTTTTGATAAATTACCTGGTCCATGAAGAAGTATGGAAATTGAAAAAATAATATTTTCAGGCGTTGCCTAGTATGTAGGTGAAATAATTCAATTAGATGAATCTCACCCGCATAAATAAAGGTTTCAGCTCTTTAACTTCACAAACATCAACAGATGAAAGAATTGAAGGAATATAGATGTTCAAATATAGGCAGAATGGTGAATGTTACACAGTGTGTAAAGTGGCCACTTAAACCAGCCATTGACAGGTCATAAGCCCTGTAGATGCCTAGACTTCTAAATTACCTTCTCTTTAATGTTCTTCATCTCTGTTGTAATATGTTAATGTATATTAACATTTTTTTCTTTAATGGCGTAATTTTGATACAATAGCGTTTTTAAATGTGTACAAAGTTGTGTAGGTGTAAATTAAAGTATGAAGATATAAATATATATATAAGGCCTAAATGTTTGAAGAATTAAAAAAGTTTTAATGAATGAAAAAATGTTTTCCTTCTCTGTTACAACAAAGTTAGATTTAAATAACTCCCTAGGCAGGAAATCCAGCCTGTCTGCAAACATTTGGACATACACAAAACATTTTTGAATCAACTAACTGGTAAAAGAAGAAGCATAAAAATTGGAAATTGTTTTCAGGCGTTGCCCAGTAGGTGAATTGGTTCAGCCGGATGAATCTCACCCACATGATAAAAGTTTCAGTTCTTTTACTTCACAAAAGTACACAGACGGAAGATTAGAGGAAATGTGGATGTCTGAACATAGGCAGATTGGTGAATGTTACACAGTGTGTAAAGTGTCCACTTAAATCAGCCAATGACAGGTAAACCCTGTAAATGCCTAGACGACCATATTCCCTTCCCTAAAATGTTTTTTTTCTCTGTTGCAACAAATTTACGGTTAAAAAAAAGTTATGTTTACTATAAGATGATGTAAACGGGATGTAATTAAAGTTAGTGTAAATATTAGTTAACATACCAATTGTCATAAAGCTAACTTACGAAATATTTTTTTTAAATCGTATGCATAGAAATAAGAATAGTCCAGAAGGAGCGTAGAATCATATTTGAATACGTCGGACTGTGTCCAAAAATCCCCCCACTATGTCCCAATTTCGCCACGCGCATTCGTGACGTCGCCGCGTAATGTTACACGATGGGAAAAAATATAATAATAACACAAATGTAAGGTAAAAAAAAGCATTCTGTTAATTTCTCTAAAATTTTATTGAGCTCGCGGAAATATTGATTGACACAACAGAGTAGATAAGTAAAGTGTCATTTAATAATATTAATTGAAATAATAAACTTTGTACTTAAAATAAAAAACAAATTTTATTTTACATAAAACGGATATTTTTATTTCATGTTAAATAATATTTGATGTTTTAAAGATAATGTCGGTCGAATGTCCACAACAGAGTTGTTTAATCCGAGGTTCAATTTTCATTAGTTCTCTCATTAGATGAGCAAAGTAGGGTAAAAAAACTAACTACCCTAGCAACACTAACGAAATGTTCATTTTGTATTCTTCGACAATCTTACAGATGGAAAAATAATTATTTTTTTAAGTAATGTATTTGCTACTTACACATTCATTTGCTGATTACATATAAAATGTGATCCCATCCTGTTTCTTTAAGATCCTAGCAGTATTTCTATACTTTAAAAGGACACACGGCATAGTTGAATTCAAACCAGGAGTTGCGCACTGAGCGACGTCTATAAATAAACTAATGGGTCAAAACGTAAAACTACTCATTATGAGTAGTTTAGTCGCCTTCTGTTTGATGCTCGTATGCGGTTTCTGGACTATTCTTAATTCTATGGTCGTATGATTTCCTTACTTTTTACAGCCTTATTAATTTTAAATAAAAAAATATGGTAGGTCTGAAACCCGTATGTGGCGTAAAAACACTAAGTGTTTGAATTATCTTACATGTTATTCCACAAAGTAAATTATGAAATTATTTACTATTCCAATACTTATTTTTAGGACTTTCATTCAATTCATTCGTCATTCGTCTTCAGCTGTCAAGATTTGCGGGTTTGACAGTCTCAGTGCTGCCAGGCGTCAAATCGCAGAATCAAAACATAATAATGTTGCCATAATGGTGTCGGTGCTGGCCAGGGGTGGTGAGGGGTGGTAGGGGGTGGCCATGGGTACTAATCCTGCGGTCCATTAGCATGAGCGCCGATTGTTGTTAAAACAGATTAGGGTGTTCAGTGCTCATTCATAATAGGGGCTACTATCGACAGGGCTGTATTTGGGAATGATTCATTAAACGGTTTGACGGGTATGTGGAGGGAATGCTTTCACTGCATTTTTTTGTAGACGTATTTAACATTGTAAAGTTAACCCTACACTGCTTAATGTAGACGATTTGCTACATACTTTAAATATATCTTCTCTTCAAGACCGTCGAAATAAATCCGACCTTATAGTCCTATTTAAAATTCTCAACTCACTCTTTGATGCGCCTGAACTACTGAGCTCAATAAAATTTAATATCCCAACTAGAAACCTCAGACAAAACTTACTCTTTCATACCGATAACTATAGAACTAATTATGGTTTTCATTCCCCTATGCCCAGAATTCTTTGGTCTGCCAACAAACATACCAGTCTTGATTTCTTTGCTCGTAACAAGTTATCTTCTTTCAAGGATCACTGAATCAAATTCAATTATAAACACCTCTCTCCCGCTTCTACTCCCACAAAGTCTACTATATACCATTGAGTCTTTCTACTTTTTAAATAATAATTTTATATGCATAAATGTGTCCATAAAAATCCCCATTGGGCGTTTATATAAATAAATAAATAACGATAATCAAATGACAGCGTAGCTCTGTATTTAAAATCTACTCGCAGGTCGCCATTTGATTTTTAGAATAAAATTTATTTTAAAGCTGTTAAGCGATCACAATGAACAATAATGAACATGCTTAATTTATCGCAGTCATAAGTCAACGCGTGTGTAATCTCTAAGTCAACACTCGTGTCGGTTTCTTTTTTGTTTTCCTCGTAAATAAGTACAGTTCATTGGCGAAAAATCGGCGTATACTTTTAAAAAAAAATACAATATATTGCATTTGTAAAATAGTAAGGAGTATCAAATACAAAAAAGAGAAAAAAATATTTACAATTGCTATGGCGACTGTTTTTCTTGAAATTTGGCTTGCCGACCACCGGCTAAATGCAATAAATAGTATGATAAATAATAAATAAATAAATAAAAATAGCAGTTTTGGAATATTTTCCATATTTACACCGGTGAAATTCAAATATGTGATTGCGCGGTAGGAAAATGTAAATATTTGGACATTAAATATAAGATGTTCACGGATGTTCCATTGTGATCGCGAATTTGATAACCAACCATGGTAAAAAATTGTTGTCAAGTAGCTTATTAGCACGTCGATAGTTATTTGTGATTGTGCTACTGAGGTGATATTTCATAAAAATTGTATTTTTCAAATTCTATACATATTAAAGGGAATGTTCGTTTGTGTGTCCTAGATGTACTAAATAACTACCGATTTTAATACGGTTTTTCGCAAAATGATGAAATTTGCCCTGGGTTTGTTTGTAATTCTGGAGATGAAAGAATAGAAGGAATATAGATGTTCAAATATGAGCTGAATGGTGAATGTTACACAGTTTGTAAGGTGGCCACTTAACTAACCAATGACATATCATAATCCCTGTAGATGCCTAGACTTCTTTATTACCTTCTCTCAAATCTTCTTTATCTCTGTTGTAATATGTCAGTATTAGCAGCTCTCCAGGGAGTTGAATCCAGTCAAAAAAAAATGGTGAATTAGAAAAATTTGGACTAACTCAAAATATTGTTGATTGAATAATTTGTTGTAAAATAATGAAGGAGAATACACTATGAGTGTTTTTTCATTATTTTTAATTTTTGACTGTTAAACTGAGCCAAAAAAATGTTTTTTTATTTTTTTATATACCGTATTATCAGTATGATTTTTTGAAGTTTCGAATTTCTTAAATTACTCCGCATTTGCCGTCAGAGGTTTTCTTCCGCTTATTCTTAGTTAGTTCTGCCTATTGGTCCGTTAATAGTAAATAAACCGGATATCTTTCACAGTTCTCTTATCATCGGTCGATTAATACGAACTAGTGTCGTCGTTCAAAGAAGTTCGTTATTATTACTTTTTTTTTCGTACATTTTCAAGAAACTTTGCCGTACAATTGAATACTCTCATTTTTACCGCGCGCAAGAAAACATTTTTTGTATCCAATTTCCCGTAGGGCTGAAGTTCCATTTACCAACTATCTTACACATTATCTCAAATACGACAATTTCACATTATTAATTTCTTCATCCTGAAAATCTCTCACCCGTAAATTTTAAGTAATTGTTCTGTAAAAATAATCATACGAGCTTAGATTTATTTTTATTTTTCCAACCCGATACGTCACTGGCAGGGGTATTAAAATGAGGATTCGCAGCTTATTTTTAAGTTTAGCTCTGTATCCTGTGGTAGGTGTTTTTTTCAGTGGTATTGTGTTGGGTTTAATCCGAACATATTTGTTACATTTCCAGTAAATTACGTATCAGCGCTGAGAGAGATTATCTTCATTGAGGCTTTTTTTCAAAATAAACACCTCCGGTGCCTATTATTCTGATACAAAAATGATGGAATGAAAAGCCACATAATATTGCATATTAAGAACGCCAAAGAAAACGACTTAACTAAAAAAAATAAAAAATGAGTACCGATTTAATAAACTATTCTATGTAAATGTACCTACAACAAACTACAGTGCACACTCGCCAATAAGGAGAATTCATGCGTTTGCAAAGGAATACGCAAATGATGTAGATATACAGGATGTTCTTTAAACCCTGTCACATCCGAAACCACGATGATCAGTATGAGCAAGAAGACATATTGGCACATTTAAATATTTTTTTAAAGCGAATAAAATTTAAAAAAATAAAATATCAAAAAAAGGAAAGGGTTGCTTACTTCTGCAGGGGTGAAACGAGGAGGGGGAGGGGGGAGTCTGACACTGCGCCACGCTCTCCTCATTTCTCCCCTGCAGTGAGGGGAGAAATGAGGCGCAGTGTCAGACTCCCCCCTTCCCCCTCCACGTAATCAACCATTTGTTTTTTTAAATATTTTATTTTTTAAATTTTTCTTTGTTCTAAATATTTTTTAAAATATGCTAATATGTCTTCTTGCCCGTACTGATAATTGTGGTTTTGGATGTGACAGGGTTTAAAGAACACCCTGTATTTAATATAACACTTTTGAATTTTAAAAGGCAGTGTATTAATTTACTATCTTCAAATTGAAATACCTAAATCGTACTATGTTGATTTAAATTGTTGACCGTTTGTTGACTTATACATGTATTCCAAATTAGTGTTTTTCTCACTTCTTCTAATTTTAAGATTATGTTAATATAACTTATACGAAAAAATGCACTTCTGTTTTCTTCACTGCAATATATGAATGTATTATTATGTATACCCATATATTTTCTACTAATATGTAATGATGATTTTTTTAAAATTTCTTTTATTTTTCATACTCTTCTTAATTAATTTTATTTTTGCTACTTTTGTGTTAAATGCTTTTCTGTCTTCATATTTAGAAATACACTTCTGTTTTTTCCACTGCAATATATGTGTGTATGTATAATGTGTTAAGTATACCCATTTATTTAGAACTATAGTAGGGCCAATTTAATAGGTCACATTTGACATTTGTCGGTTTTAGCTTCATAGTGAGTAACCTGCTTAAAAACATCGATTAAAGTGAATGGATCGATTCGGACTTCAAACATAATATATGTCAATTGAATTCAGTTGCTATGGAAAAGTACTTATGGGTACTGTAATTTTATTTTCAAAATCATCAATCAATCGAATCCCTGTCCCATTATTATTTTCTATCGTAAATTTAAGAAACAAAATAAGATAAGTACATAATTTAACAAAACTATCAACATTCGATTTTTCTGGGTAACATCCCTAGTGTTTAAAAAGAAAAAGGGTTCACTGATGCAACATTGTAACGACGTTTAGAACAGAAAAAGTTTATTATGTTTAGAATGGTTTATTAGTGAAAATAAATCATAAAATTACCTTCTTTTGTCATTATTACAATAAATATGTAATCGTAATTGAAAAAAGTTAAGCAATTGTGCAGTTCTAAATTGGAAAAAATAAATAATATTTTACTACCGCCCTTACAAGGTTATGTTGTTGAATTCAATGAAGTGTCAAATGTGACCTATTCAATTGGCCCTACTATAATATGTGGGAATGATATTTATAATATTTACCATTTTCTATTTCGTCTATAAATCATTTGTATTTTTTACTACTTCTGTGTATAATACATGCCTGTCTTTATTTGTTTATACGTATGTAAAACATGTAAAAGCCTACAAGGCGATTAAATATATAAAATATCATAAAACGACTTTAATGAACACTATCCATCTTTCTGCATTTAAAAAAATGCCACATTCGTGTGGTAATAGGACAAAACCGTTACATCGGTCTCTTTGTTACTCAGAGTATTTAGGTTCCGTGTCAGTACGGAAGGGACGCTATTAGGGTTGTGTTCATATTGCTGTGTGAAGGACGCAATGCAGACAATCATATAGTGACCGAAAGCCGGTTGAGTCGATTTTATCCCGATACAAATGGCAACTTTACTTTATTTTTTTAAATATTAAAACAACCAATTTAGCTGTGTGATTGTTTCGTCCAGACTTATCTATAATCTTAGTGACTTATGTAAGTTCATGTAAATAAATAAAAACATTTGATATATTTAGTTTGTCTCCAGCAAATTTAAAAAAAGTGACCAGCATATTCTTTTCAAAAAGAGCAAACTTCAGGAGATCGGGTTAGAATACTTATAATTTGATTGATTAAAGTATTTTGTTATTTTATCGGAAACTTATTATTAATTTAATTACTTTAAACTATGTATGTATTTCAAGTAATTTATAATGTGTATAGTATATTAATATATCATACTCGATTTTTTTCTCAAGCATTCTTTAAACCACATATATGTAAACGGCAGAAATGCGAGTATAAATTATTACAATGTGATAAATACATTTTATTTATTAAATAAAAAAAAGGTATACACGGTTGAATGGCGGACGTATTGCCACTAGCATTTTTTTACAGCCTGACCATAAACAAACAAAAATACAGTAATGAAAAATGTTTAAAAATAAACCGTAAAAAACAAATAATGGAAAAGTTAAGAAAATAAAAATAGTAAAAACATTATATTTTTTATGGTGTCTACGGCTAACGTTATTTAAATTTTAATTTATTTAATTGCATCTTCCAGATATTCATTTATACAATAGAAACATATCTCAACACACATACGTTTTTTTTTGTATTGTATTTTGATAAAAAAAACATTTACTAGAAACACTTTTCACACCTTGAAAATTTTTAATACAATTTATTTCTTATTTTTTTTTGTGAATGATTGGTTTGTCAATGGAATTTTTGATTATCTTTTATTCCTGGGCTGGTATTCCGAACGCGTTTACAGCGCGCTATAATGCGTATTTAGTACGTAAAAACGCGCTATACCGCGCTATAATGCATTTTTTCTTATGTTCTAAAATATTCAGATCTTGATTTAATTATAAAACTAAGTTCCATTGTATAAATGCTCGTCACTGTTAATTAATTTAATCAAATAAAAATTGGTCTATATTTTGTCAGGAAATCGGCATTTACCATTTTCCTAACACATCTTTTAAAAACATTCTGTACATTAGTTATGTGTGTATTATTTATTGTTTGGTTATTGATAGTAAATATTTTTAAAAATGCGAACGATACGGGCGGGCTTTTGTTGCGAACGATACGGGATTTTGAGTCTATAAAAATAATCTTGTTTATTGCCCTAGTGCGAAGTCAACTTGAGTATAACTCAGTTATATGGTAATCGTATTACAGGGTTCATGTTAAGGACATCGAAAGAGTTCAGCATAAATGTTTGCATACCGATTGAATACATAAATTACACATACTTAAATGACTATTTAAGCATCCAAACATTAGAAAACAGACGAAAATTAAATGACTTGCTTTTTTTATTAAAAATAATAACATCAATGTTCGATTGCTGTGAACTGATAAATTTGATTAATGTGCGAGTGCCTGGTCGAGTTACCCGATGTAATACTCTGTTCTACTGCGGTCCATCATCGACCAATTACAGCGCGAATTCACCAGTAGTGCGGGTGCATGTACTCGCGAACCAATATGCTAACAACATCGATGTCTTTAACGTGAGTCTTGTAAATTTTCAAAATCAATGTATATGTTCCATATCAAATAGAACTTAATATTCTGTTGATATTGTATTGTAATATTATGTACCTAGCTGCTTTAAACTGTATTTCTTTAATGTCTGTATTTTATTTGTTTATCTATTTTTATTTTTATTTAATATCTAGCTTCTATATCTTCATTAAAAAAAACCATCAATACTCCTAAACACTGTTCTATATTTTATTTATTTATATTGTATTTTTTAAAATTTATGTTATTTATATACTCATCTTCTTTTTTTTATACCAACGTTACTTCTAAACACTGTTCTATTTTTTATTTCTTCAAATTGTATTTTTAAATTTTATGTTGTTTATATACTCGTGTTTTATATAACTTCCATGTATGTAAAAGCCTTATGGGCGTGAAAAATTAATAAAATAAAAAAAAATAAATGTATGAAATCAATTTCAGTAATGTAATTATATCACAGTGTTTTATCTATGTCCTAAAAAACTTCTTAGATCTTTTATATTTCTAGTTTACCAAAATCAAGTAGTCTTATTTCTTCGGATAATCTCTTAACTCCTATTCTAGACAACACAATATTAATATAATATTTATTTATTAGATTTCCATTGTGAGGTGTCAGTCCTTTGTCAATTCTATTTACCTGACAAAGTTCGATATCCGATATTTATCAGAGAAGCAGACACAAAAATAATGTGACAAAGCCATAAGGGTCTCATTGAATTATAATATCATTTTGGCCATTTTGTATTTTGGCAAAATAAATGGGAAAATGTTTCGGGTAAGAAAACAAATAAAGATGCCCTTTCATTATGAGCATGGTGTACATGTTTTACTGAAGAATACAGGCCCCTTACTATGAACCATTTCATAGATAACTTTCTTTCATTCGAAAACTTGAATTAAAGTGGATCTTATTCGGCTTCGTGTTAGCGAAGTAAATTCCAGAAAAACCGGTTGAAAACTCATATTTTTTCTATTAATGTTTCACTGACAGCGACAGGTAAATAATACATAATCGCAGCCTCCTGTCGACGAGTGTTAATTGAGTTACTTATATTTTTTAGATAAAATGCTTTCTTTATTCATTTTCTTTTTGACCGTTACAAAACACGAAAGCGAATTGCCAAACGACAGATAAATAGCATTCGTGTAAAATAACCATCTTTCGGTACAAAAACGAAACGAAAATGGCTGTACGTAATATGCATTTTAAGAAAAATGTATGGGGTAGGATTAGATGATGAAGGAAAAAAGACATTCATACATTGCAAATATGCGAAAATTCGGTTTCGCTTCGTCCCAAATACAAAAAATCCTGCCAAATCGAACCAAATTCTGTCATTGAAATCTTGTGATAAGGACCCTAGGCGCGTGCTTTCGACTCGATGTTTACGAAAATAAAAAAATAATGGAGATTTGTCAACATCGTTATGTAGTCGATGCCATGTTTAAAGTTCCGGGTGCAATTCATGGCAAGGCCGACATGAAACATCCTAACTTCACATTTTTTTAAATTCCTATTTTTTCCTAAATTCTCTCTCTACCTTCTTCCACACTCGTTACCTGGGGTGCTATTCTGAATCTTCTCGGTGGGTAGAGAAGAGAGGACTTTCGGGATTTTATATTTTTGCATGGGACTACACTTCGCTTCACAACAAACAAAATTACACATACATACCGATACACACATGCTCACACATATATCCATACACAACATAAATGTGTATACACGTGTTTCAGGGCCAGACTGCAAAACTTCAGAGAATTATTTCTCGTGGTAAACTCTAAAAAAAATCAAAATATTTTTTTTCCAAAAACTCATTTCCTTATTTTTTATATTTTAATGGAGTACATCATTAATTTCTTAAACTAGCATCGATGGTGCGTATCGCTTCGTTGGTCGAACATTTTTTATCTCATTTTTTTGTTGGGGAGAAGTAGGGGTTTGTAGAAGGGGTGTTTGTCCCAGAAATTAAAGATTAACTCCATTTTTAGCTTGAAAAATAATTATTATGGTTTATTTAAAAGTTCGTATAAATAAATTGATTTCATATAAAAAAGGTTTATGTATTATAGTTATCAGGGGCGAATGCTCCTTATAATCGATTACATGCAGCTTACCATATTTTTTTGACATCGTAAGTAATGTTTTATAATACTGTAGTATTATTAGGAAAAAACACATCACCAAAAAAATATATTACTTTTCTTGGGTAAGTAAATTTATATATTCCTTTATTCCATACAGCGACCAGCTGCGCCTCTATTGGCCAAAATTATTACTACTGGATTACACGAGATTACTTTGCTCACTTTAAAATCACTAATTTAAATACGTCTTTAACCTAAAACTTTAGAATCTCGTTCGAAAAATTACACTTGCGATTACAGTAAAATCTTGCAGCTTTCATTAATGCAATTTAGTCTTTCAATACTTGTTCATAAGGGCTTGTATTCTTTAAAATACATCAATTTGACTTACGACAGTCTAAGGGAGGTGACAATATACGCACTCGTTATGTGTGAGAAAGAGATAACGAATATATTTTGTATATCTTAACTTGAAAATTACAATAATAAGTAAGTAATTGACAGTAATTGATCATACTTATGTTTCGGTGGTTTGAAAGTAAATTTGCTTTAAAATAAATTAATATATTGATATTTTAATCCATAATATAGTATAAATCCTTTAGTGGGTTTTAAAAAAAACAAAGATTCGCTAATTGTTTTTTGATTGTAATTTGTTTTTGTGCATACGATACATTTAAACTTTTAAAATTTAGTTAAGAGTTATGATAAAAACGTTACTAGTGTATAGTGTTAAGAATAAATATATATGAAGAATTATAATATGTATAACTTATGTCGTTTTGTAAATAATAATGTGATATAAAAGTCGATGAAACAATGATTCTTAAAACGTAATTTATGTTTTGTTTGGTGAACTATCGTACTTGGTAAGGAATACTTTAAAATTATTAAATTACTATCATTTATTAAGAAATAGTGTTTTATTTCAAGACAAGTTATAATAGTCTGACTTAACCAAAGATGCACTGGTGCGCTAATCTAGTTTATTTATTATTTTTTCGACGCTTGGCCCAAAACGCGAAATAGCTACGCGGTTGGGTCGTTGCTTTCTAATAATGAAGGCGGGGGTCCGAGTCCTCAGGGGTTCCAATTTTCTTTTTGCAATCATGTTTTTTAAATTGTATTTTTTAAATCAAATGTTTGTTCTACATTAGAAAATATTTTTACTGAAACTATTAGCCGCTGGAGCCATTTGTTATGAATTATTTATTAAATATAAAATAGACTTGTTTTTTATATGCCATACTACCGCTATGGACATTTTATCGGAATTTTCATAGCTTACCAATTTAAAAACTCACCGCTCGCTACTGATAGTTATAGTCTAACTAATAACTTGTCGAAATGGCGTTAAAATCTAACCGCTAAAGATGCACATTAGAGCCCACTGCAAAACAGGGTTTGGTTTTATGAACCCCTAGTCAGGGATTATCTCTTATTCAAATCCTGTCGAAAAATATTGAGCTAATGTTGCCATAATCCGATCTCCCGAAGGATTACTCCTTTCCCCACAGTAAGAGTGAGTGGAAAGGAAATCTCCTTATGGCAACACTGAAATAATAATAAGACAACGGATTATTTTGCACTTACAACACATAAAATAACACCATATTACTTCACAAAATCAACAGATGGCGCTAGTGAATTCTGTCACTCACTCGTGAAGTGCTACGTGCTTGACGTATACCGGATTCAAAAATAGAAGAAATGAAATAATTTATGGAAGTTACAACAGGTAGAATGGTTCCATATTCTTTCTTCTGGTATTCTACTCTGGGCTATGTATAGCGTGTGAGCTCGCCAATATATGACAGTAAAAATTTTATTGTCTTTGAATTTCCTAGAGTTTTAACCATCGAAAAAAAAGAAGATTGCAAATAAAATCAACAGACAATGGAAATTTGATGTGTATTATTTTAATAGATTAGTTTATAACAGAAAAATACATAGAGAAATATGCATTTTTATTTTTTGTAATAAAAACAGTCTAGTAAATTCGAATAAATAAAAATACGCTTTATATTAACAATATTAATTAAAATGCAAAAATAACATTGAATAATTGAAAAATAAATATTACTGAGTGTTACAAACATAATTTAAAAAACGGATAGCGATTAAAAGTAAAAACTATCTTTAGTTTAATTCTTATAGCGATAAATACATAAACATTATAAAACAGGAGTTATACAAATACAAAAATAATATTGTAACTAGGCGGCTACCTACACGGTTAAATTTCGAAACACCACGCAATTTCTTATCTCGGCTACGCTATGTAAAATGAAAAAAAATATTTAAATTAATAATTTCATCACGTCATGAAGTCGCCCCTGGGTAGCGCCTGCTAACGTCAATCAACAAAAACATCCTCGTTTTAATTACAATATTTCAGCTACACCATAAATCTCTTTTTTTAAATAATTTCTCACGTCACAAAGTCGCCCCTGGGTAGCGCCTGCTAACGTCAATCAACAAAAACATCCTCGTTTTAATTACAATATTTCGGCTACGCCATGAATCTCTTTTTTAAATAATTTCTCACGTCACAAAGTCGCCCCTGGGTAGCGCCTGCTAACGTCAATCAACAAAAACATCCTCGTTTTTATAACAGTATTTCGGCTACGCCATGAATTTCTTATAAAAAATGTCAAAACGTCACAAAGCCACTCTCTGAGTGTCGCTACTGACATCATTTACAAAAACATAATTATTTGTGCTTTTTTCAGGTACGCAGCATTTTTTTTAAATACACCTACCTAACCGATAAAATACTATTAGTAATTAAACCAAGGTGTGCTTTAAAGTTCCGTATGGCCAAATAATATTATTTATTATTAGAATATTATTGACATGTAGTTCAAGCATTGCTGCATTCACGTTGCTTTACTTCTGAGAGCTCAACTGCCATGTTTTTCTATGGTTATGTTAATGTCATCTGTCATGTATTGGCGAGCTCACAGGCTATACATACGCCTCTACTCTCGTGTACCTTTATATTTTTAAGGGAACCTCAAAACCTGTGTCCGGGCGGAATGAATAATACATTTTTCGGTATGAGTATGAAAAATATTTATTGATTTTTGACGGTTAAAAAAAACTTTTGACTTTTGTAATTATTTTTAATATTACAAAAAAATTAATTACAGCACTGAACAAACTACAGAGTAAGAAAACACAATATGAAATATAGTATTATCTTTGTATACATAATTTGTCTGAACGTGTGATATCACTGAACTCCTCCTAAACTGCCTAACCGATTTACGTGCGGTTTTCAGCGAAATGAAGATCTTTGCGCTGCGCGTATTAGTAGATATTCAAATTTTCAATCGAATTTGTGAAAAAAAAGTTAGAAGAATAAATATTTTTTTCATCGACCTACCAGGGTTGCATTCGACAAAAATGCATTAAAAAAAGGAAGGATGTTGTTTTTTGTGTTTCAACAATTTTTGTTTTTGAATGTTATGCTTTTTATGGATCCCAATCAGATTCTTTACTTACATTCCTTATAATTAATTGATATTTATTTCTTTTTACTGGATTATTTGTTAACACTAAAATATTATTAACTGACATTCAATACATTTTTGAAAATCGCATTCATGAATAAATTGCACCCCTGTTGGTGAGAAGAGCCGAGTTTGACATTTGCAAAAAGAATTCTATATTTCATAATGAATTATTTTATGTTTTGAAATTCAACTATAAATACGTACCTAGGTACTAGGTACATACTTAAATTCATTATTTGAATATTAATAATTTTAAGTTATGGAATTCAATCAAGTACCTAGGTACCTATTTATCAATGAAAAGTCTTTTTCCAAGGTTATATAGCAGGCAAGCCAACGTTTGGGCAGGACGATGTCTGTTGGGTCCGCTAGTAAAAAATAATTAAAATAAATATTTTTGAAAAAACGTAAAAAAGTAATAGGTACAAAGTTGAGAGCAATATAAAAAAAAAGAAACAAACACGTGATATTAGGGAGAAATTATTTGGGCAAAAGCTGATATTATATTGTATTACATTATGATTATTTTGGGTAGGTAGGAAGAAATTGCCTTAAGGCAATATGCCCGCCCTTATATGTATAAATATATTGTTTATTTATATAAAGTGTTAAATAAATAAATATTAGATAAAAGGAAGTATAAACGTTTTATTTTAGATTTAGATTTATTTATTAATGACAAAATACATAGTTTTTAACTTTACATATTACATATTTTATTTGTACGAAATATTCCCAATCAGCAAAAGTGCTGGTATGAGGGGATATTATATATTATGACCAAATAGTTTTAATAAAAAGTCGATAAAATAACATCACATATCACTCATCACACGGGCTGTACGAACTGTTTTATTGAGATGTTTTTTAAGTACGTATATGTTTTGTATATTTTTTAGGTCATTATAAAGTTAATTGTAGAAATTTATTTCTGTATACACAAAACTTTTTCTTTTTCTGTTAGTCCTAGGTTAATTGCAAGTTAAATTATTTGACGCTCTTGTATTTATTTTATGAATATTGTAGTTAAAGTTAAATTTAATATTTGTCTTTATTTTATTATTTTTCATCTTAAATACTTATCATTATTCATTACCTTTTCTGTGTAAATTGATTAATCTAAATTGAGCATTTTTGTAATTCTATATAAATCTGTGGTTCTTGTATATTTATTAACATTCAATGTTACTTTAAGTGCTTTATTAATTGTTTTTTGTTAATTGTGCTTTATGAAAGTGCTTTATTCATTCTTGCATTTTTTTACCATATTGCGACCATATTATTAATCCACATACGAAGTGTGGAATGAAAGCATTGTATATCATTAATTTTGTACTTATATCAAAGACTTCTGTTCTTCTCATTATTCCAATAATTGGACCCAGTTTTTTTATAACTGCTTTGATATGTTTTGTCCACGCTAATTTGTCATCCACTTCCAAAATATGTTTTCAAAATATATAAATACAAGATTTTTTGTGAGGTGCAAAACTTTGACAATGTTGTATGAACCAATTCAGAGAATTATTAAAGGGATTATCTTTGTATTATCCCAGGCAAGTAGGGTACGTCAGAGATAAACTTATTTAAAAGATGTGACAAGTTTTAGTGTGATCAGGATTCCATAGATAACGATCATTTGACAGTTTTGTAAACCAAACATGTGCAAAGGACAAATAATTAGGCACCTACCAACAAAAAAGAAAAAATATATTTGAAATGCTGTAAAGAACAGAGTGTAAATTACTTGAAAGGGAAGAATTTATTTTTTAAATATTGGTATTTATTGTTTTTTAAAAAAATATATTTGTGTTGGAATCAGGGAGGAATTTCGTCTATTTAAATTGGCGCCCCCCGTGTGCAATAAGAGTTTTATGAACCACTTTTTTTATTGTCACAACCGACTAGTTTCGGCAACAACACGTTGTCCCCTACGTCAAGACGCTTGACTCACGGAAGGTTTCCGGGTTCGATTTCCGGTGAAAACACAAAAAATTAATAAGATATTTCTTAAGCCTGGGTGTTCTGTGCTGTAATTCACCACTGTAATTGGGCCTCCTGGCCTGTTGTGGTGCAAAAAAAACTCTTACCTATTTGACTTAATCCAGTCATTGATCCGTGCGCAACCCACCTCCATTATCCATTTCTTAATAGCAATTTTATAATTAGTTCATGTTATTCAGAGGCCATCCAACCCACAAATTAGCAAGCTAAGAATTATTTTAGCTTGCCAATTTGAATAAAATAAAATCCGTAAAATACTATTTGTTTTTTTTTTAAGTTCAAAGTTCATTAATTAAATTACTCTTATTAAATGACCCTTTACTTATCTACTCAGTTGTGTCAATCAATTTTTCCGCGTGTACAATAAAATTTTAGAGAAATTAACAAATTGCTTTTTAAAAAATATAATTATCTCACATTTGTGTTATGATTATATTTTTCGCGATCTGGCAACATAACATGGCGACTTCACGCTTACGCATGGTGAAAGTGGGGCAAAGTGGGGTTTTTTTGACACAGTCCCATGTATTCAAATATGATTCTACACTATTTCTGGACTATTCTTAATTATATGGTTGTGGGTTAGAAAAAAAATCTCTAAACAAGATTGTGTTGATTTTTGGGTTGAATTTGGCAAATTAAAAATTTACTATTGATGAAGCAGCATTAATCAAAAAGTCAAATTTCGCAAATTGTGGGTTGGGTTCAGCATAACATAGTCTAATCGGAGTACTTACTAATTGTCAATGGAAGTAATTGTACAATTTGACCAAGAAATAAACCAATCTTCTTTGACCGAAGGTTGCGTTGATTTTTAACTGCTTTTGCAGCATCAGGGTGTAGTGTATACTAACTCTTGTATTTTATTTGGGATATTTTTTGAGATCAAGATACGCTGCAGTTGGTGTACCGATGCGGTGCCTATTTATTTATTTATTAACGGGCATTGTCCATTAATACAATTTATAGGGTTTTAATATTACAACAAAATAATATTATATAAATAAAAGACGAGTGATACTTTAATCCACAAATTTGGAAAATCCAATCCAAAGTATCACTCGTATTTTATTTATAAAATAAATTACAATGAATTTCCATCAAGAATTTCCACTTACAAACAAAAGATTTAAAAAAATATGGAAGTAGCAGTATTATTTATTTATTAACGGACATTGTCCATGTATAAAATTTATAGGTTTTAAATATAACAATAAAAGAATAGTTAAAAACATTTTTAAAAAAGCAAAGAAGCATTGACAAACAGAAGAGACGTCGAGACAAGATTTGGACTATGTATTTAGTGCTCGTTTGAATCGTTGTAAACTTAAACCAAAAAAATCCAGATCTTGTCTTGAGTTAAAAATACGACAAAGACGGGTCATTGGAGAATTAAGGTCATAGTTTGTTCTATGGTAATCGATGAACAGTACTTCATTGTTTCTCAACCTACGAGTCGGAATATTGAATTTTACTTGTCCCAGTAATGATGGCACATCGATTATACCATTTAGTATGCCGAATTTATATACATATTATATAGAGTCAATATTAGTTCTACGTTTTCGTAGACTAGAAATATTTGACATTGACTCTTTTACAGCATAAGAATAATTACCTCTCTCTAGTCCAAGCATCCACGCTACTTTTCGGAGCAAGCGATGTTGGACTGATTCAATGTGATTTATGCGATTCACATAGAATGGAGACCAGACCACGATTCTAGGAAGCATATTCTAGAAGAGGGCGAACAGTCGAGCAAAAAGAGTTTTGATTGTACGGACATTAGTAAAATCAGAGGATATTCTGTTAATAAAGTCAAGTAATTTCAGTGATTTATTTACTGTATTATCTATATGCTTGTGGAATGTCAGTTTATAGTCCAAAACAACTCCTAAATCTCTGATGGACTTTATAACATTGATTTCGGAGTTTTCTTTTAGGTACCATTAGGTGCGGAAAGGGAATGATTATGTAAAATTTAATATAGATAAAAATTCAATTTAAACAATTCACTAACCCCAGACTGACACCTGAAGCGTAAGAGTGATTACCTTATCAGGTATGGATCAGCGTTTGATTGTAAAAAAATAAATAAGTGAAAATAAGGAAATGACGATGATGATAATCCCGTTACCGAACTCCATTTCAACATTGTGGTATTTAATATATTTATGATTGATAAAAAAAATATTAACACGAAAGTTAGGCTTGTATCTTTAAAAAAATTACACATGTTTTTTTCTTCAATACAATGTTTCAGTTGTTGTGGTGTCTAGAGTAGGAAATAATTCAAGACTGACATTGACAAAACCGCAAGATGGCCGATTCTCAAGTGAATTTATGTTTTGACACTCTGCTTAAGAATATTATAATAATTTATCTCACCCAGCATGTTTGTGATATTATTATTGCAATTTCTCATACATTGTAGCCAAGTAAGCACCTCTGTGCCACTCATAAGACTTCAATCCAAAATAAACGATGAAATTTCGAGTATCTACTATGTTTAATGGTCAGCGTGCGTGCTTACCATGGTTGACGTGAAATATTTCATTGGCAAGTTTTTTTTACATTGGAATATTTCATAGTCCCTGGACTGGCACTTGAAGCAAAAGACTGATCATCTTGCTTTTATGTAACAAACAACACTGAGATACACTGCGGTTAGTGTACCAATGCAGTGCCCTATGTGCGGAAAGAGAACAATGATGATTTTTTAGGTAAGTAGAAGTGTTTAAATTTGTTGCAACAGTGAAGGAAAACATTTTTGAGAACGGAATATGGAAGTCTAGGCATTTACAGGGCTTGTAACCAGTCATTGGCTGGTCTAAGTAGCCACTTTACACACTGTGTAACATTCACCATTTTGCCTATGTTTAAACATCCGCATTTTTTCAACTCTTCCATCTGTTGACTTTTGTGAAGTAAAATAGCTGAAACCTCTATTATGTGGACGAAATTCATCCGGCTGAACCAATTCACCGACTGCGCAACGCTTCCTCCACAAAAGTCAAAAGATTGAAGAGTTGAGGAAATGTAGATGTTTAATCATAGGCAAAATGGTAAATATTGAACAGTGTGTAAAGTGGCCACTTATACCAGTTAATGACAGGTAAACCCTGTAAATGCCTAGACGACCATATTCCCTTCCCAAAAATGTTATTTTTCTCTGTTGCAACACATTTAAATATAAGAAAACTCCCTGGGGAGAAAATTTAGCCTGTCTGCAAACATTTTGGCATTGCTGAAGTTAAAGTGTTTTTATGAAAAAATAATCAGTAGGTTTGCATATTTGAGGAACAAACATACAAAAAGGGATTTCTCGCATGTCATAAATATACGAGGCATGTTCAAGTAAGTGTTCTGTGAGCTGTGACCATAATGGACTGTGGGTTTTTGTTTTTTCAGAGTGGGTAACACTAAAGAGGGGGATTTCCTGACAGAGCGAGCATCGCAGAAACACGGTGGTACATGAACTCACGTTGTTGCGTCCAGTTGCGTGAAAGGTGTCGGTAAGAAATCCAGCCAAGTGCAAGCCACGCTGTGATCCGCTACATACTTGAGGAAGGAATAACACCTACAAAAAAAATATTTTCGGGCATCATAACAGAAATCATCCTTATGGGCCTGCCACACACTCGACGAGTGGCATGGGAAGTAGCGAGGAAAGGAAGCAGAGACGTAGTGTGGCAACATTACTCGTCATGCCGCACGTCATGCTCCTCGTCGTGCCCATCGCTCCCTATTTTTTCGGTTTTTGGAGCGCGGGTCAAAGGACCGGCAATATGAGCGCAAGTGGGTGGCTACATAATCACGCGGTCGCAGTCTCGCAGTGCGCATAGAGCACAAGACGCACGCGTAAAATTTTGAATGATATATAATACTTTTTATGTCATTTTTTATTTATTTGTTTTTTTACAATATACATAAGAGGTAAAACAGAGTATTGGAAAAAAAGGATAATTACATAGCGATGAAATACATATATTAACAGTAAAAATATTTAAAAAAAAATCCCACAAAGGCATGGCCTGTTCGTGGGTATACAAGAAATGTTTATGAATTTTCGCTTGCTTGCTCCTATAATCCATTGTATAGAAAGACAAATGATAAGTGCAATTAATTGCGCGAGTAGAGCAGTGTGTGGGCGGAGAGAGCAACATCGGGCGAGAAGGCGGCAGCGCGAGGAGCATGAGCATGAGCAGCGCAAGAAGCATAGTGTGGCGGGGCTATTAGGATGAAATGCCTAATAAATAAATACCCTTTACGGCGAAGGTGTTATGAACATAACGATTGTGTTTACCTAGTGGAGTAGTAGTTTGGTGGAGGCAGATCAAATGTTTATGACAAACAGAGGAGTGCAAAAAATCATGATCTCAGAATTTCAGGACCGAAAAGGCATCATTTTGGTCAAATTTCTTCCTCAGAGAACGTTGAATAACATCATTTGACGTTTTATTAATTATATGAAGCAAAGTGTCGTCGTATTAAAAATATAAAAATCCCCAAATAAACCACATAGAGAAGATTCAAAATATCATAGCTGGTGTAAACATAAGTACCGATTCAGCAAAACCAGAACATTGCCGATTCACCATGTGCAGAAAAAATATCCGAACGAAAGGCTTTACTCAATTTTAGTCTACTTGGCTTGTGGCACAAACGGTCTTTACAGGCTACAGTAATGGTGAGTGCTCATTGTATGTTGCGAGCAATGGTAGCCAACGTATCGAATGTCTGTCGCCCGGTTGTGGCTTGTGGACCTTTTGGTAGATGAACTAAGAACTCGAAGGCGCGTAAATCCATCGCCACTTGCGACTCGACCGCACTCTGCTGACAGTTGACAGTTCAACATTCCCGCGCAAACTGCCCTTTTCCCGCCACAAAAGGTGTTGCCAGTGCAACAAAGTGACGAAGGCAATAAAAAAGCTGAGAAAAGTTCCTACATATCCGCTAATTTCTCGCGGTTATAAATAGTCAACTGGCATTTCTATTTTGTAGTCAGAAAATTTAAATCTCGTTTGATACATTTGTCACAAATATTTAATTCCTCGAATGTTTTTGAAGGTCGTAAAATGTTTATTAATCCGCCATAAAATAATAATAATAATAATTCCTCGCTGTTAGCTTTGTGAAAAAACCGCAAGCTTTTTTTAAATTCAGGTGCTTTATTTCAAAAAGTCAACAGATGGAAAAGTTGAGTAAATGTAGATGTTCAAGCATAGACAGAATGTAATGTTACACATTGTGTAAAATGATCCTTTTTGAACAAACAAGTTTAAATTGACTCCTGATGAATTTAAAATACCTGTAACTAGTTGTGTTATTATATTAAGCTCGTGTGTGGTAAAAAATTAAAAAGTGTTTTATTTTATTAACACATTACAACAGAGATGAAGAACATTTAAGAGAAAGTAGTATAATAAGTCTAGGCATCTACATTGCTTATGACCTGTTATTGGCTGGTTTAAGTGGCCACTTTACACACTGTGTAACATTCACCATTCTGCCCATATTTGAACATCTATATTCCCTCAATTCTTTCATCTGGTGATGTTTCTGACGTAAAAGAGCTAAAACCTTTTTTTATGTGTCTGAGATTCATCTCATTGAATTTTTTCACCTACATACTAGGCAACGCCTGGATTTTGTATTTTTTTCCAATTTCTATACTTCTTCATGGACCAGGTGGATTTATCAACAATATTTTGAGTTTTGGTAGACAAAGACTGCATAAAACTCCCTGGGGAGCTGTTAATATTAACATATTAGAACAGAGATGAACAACTTTTAGAGAAGGTAATATAGAAGTCTAGGTATCTACAGGGCTTATAACCTGTCATTGGCTAGAGCTCATTAGATAATTGTGGATAGGTATTAAAATAGTGCTTTGAGAATTAGAACGAAGAGGTAAACCATGAGCTGATAAGCGTTGAAATTTTCACGGAGGTATATAGGAGCGTTAGGACCATGAAGTACATTGAACAGAAGTGAGAGGGGGTGACAGTCTCTCCGCTGTCTAATTTTGAGCCATTTCAGTTGCTTACGATAATCAGAAATGTGGTCATATTTCCTAAGACCAAAAATATACCTTATGCATGTATTCTGAAGTCGAGAATCCATTACGCGAGAGTATATTTTTTACATTAAACTAAATGCGAATTTCAAAACTCATGCGTAAATAAAAGAAATTTATCGCAAATCAAACGCAAAATGTCGATTATCTCCTGTCAAACGGTTGCCGCTCGAAATTCGATCAGGATTTTTGAATACTTTATAGCGATGTCCCGAAACCCGAGCTTACAATCGACTTGATCGATATTCCGCGCTCTCCTTAAATTGAGTCCGTCATACAATTCCATAATATCGCCTTTAAGTGTTTATTGTTCTGAAAATTTACTGCTTTAATGGTTTTAAAAATTAAAAAAAATATTGAGGAAGTTCAGTGGTTTTTTCCAATTTTTTGTCGATAAAAGACTATCGAGCGAGGTCAATTTTTTTATTATTTATTTTTATGCATCGTTATAGCACTAGGGGCCCTCTCTCGCGGCCGTAGAAAACACTTTATCTCGTGTATTTTGAAAGTAAATACACGAGATAAATGGTTTTTCTACGGCCGCGAGAGCGTTTGGAATACCAGCCCGGGGGTGGAAGTATAAATCTTCTCTATCTCTTCATCGTCATCGTTCCCTTTCCGTGCCTAATAGTGCATAGGCCACTGCATTGGTACACCAATCGCAGCGTATCTTGATATTTTATTGTTACATGCAGGTAAGATGATCAGTCTTACGCTTCAGGTACCAGTCCAGGGACTATGAAATATTATAGAGTGAAAACACCCTTTTAAATTAATATTTCATATCAACTTTGTCGGGAATCGAACCAGAGACCATTACACCACGAGGCAGACAGAGAGACAATCTCCTAGAGAGTGGTTAATTTAGGGATATTTTACTTTTTCCATGCGACTAATTTTTGCTTCATTTATGGACACATTATCATCATTCTCTTTTCGCACCTAATGGTGCATAGGGCACTGCATTGGTTCACCAATCGCAGTGTATCTTGATCATATTTTTTTGTTACATCAAGGTAAGATCATCTGTCTTACACTTCAGGTACTAGTCCAGGGACTATGAAATATTCTGGTGTGAAAACGCCCTTTTAAATAAATACTTTTTATCAACCTTGTTGGGAATCAAACCGGAGACTTCTTGAATGGTAGGTAAACGCGCTGACCATTATATCACGAGGCCGACATAAATAATCGAACATAAAAAATATATAATCATTCTATAATGAATGTAATAGGTAGTAAGTAGGTATTGTTTATGAAATAATAAATACTTTATAAAACTCTTATCTTCCTAATTCCTCCGTATTTTTTAGGAAAAGTTTCTAGCAGCTTATTTAAGTTACATTTTAGAGGAAAACTTTACCATTTCGATAGCGCTTCTTCGAGAGCTTTTACATCTTAGCTAACTTACTCTGAATAGCGTATTTTCACAAGTCGGGAATAACGTCAAAATATAACATAAATTGAATGCGGATTTTTGCAATTCTAATGATATAACTATCAATATATTCAAAACAAGTTTTCATTTATAATTTTTGGGTTTAAAAGTGAGCATATTATACAAAACGGCTCGCAGTTGGCATAACGTCATTTTGACGTCAAGAGATGAAAATATGGTATGATTATTTGAAAGAAAAATATTAAGGAACATGTTTGGTGCTGTCAACCAAAACGGAGTGTGGAGGAGACGGTTTAATCATGAATCAGAGGCACTGTATGGCGAACCCAACATTGCACAATTCATGAAGATTACAATGGATGGGCCATGTGCACAGAATGAATGATAATCGCACCCAAAAAAGATTCTTCACACCACTCCGGAAGGCAGACGAAACAGAAGCAGGCCAAAATTAAGATGGCTGGATGATGTGGAAAGTGACATTAGACCGATTGGCCTGACGAACTGGAGAAGAGCCGCAGGGTGCAGGGACGAATGGAGACAAATTCTGGAGGAGGCCAGGGCCCACAACGGGCTGTGGCGCCACTGATGATGATGATGATTGTTCGTTTACAACAATAAAGGTTACTAATAGTTTAATGTTGTATTTGTTTTGTTTCTAAAATAAATCAATTTAAAAATGACGTAGGTACTGTCCGTTCAAGTTTTAATTACAAATGTGTTGGCAACTGGTAAAACTTCCGCCTACATATCTACATAACTGTTCACTTCCTGGCAATAAATAAAAGATTTTATTAGATACAGCTTGTCAATCACAGAACGAACTTATTAATAAATAATTGATCTACCGACGGTATCAACAGATAATTAAAATATTGAAGTGTGGTATCTTACGATGTTTTTGATTTAGATACGTACATACATACGATAATATAACACATATCTTCATAATCGAGCTTTAATTAACTCCCTCTCTAAACACGTGCGCCTAGCTCCATTAGAGAGGTAGAAACGTTAAATATAAAATAACAGTATTTATAAGTATATAAAAACGTAAAACCAATTATATAACACAAAAATTAATCTTAAGTTCTCTTAACACTTGTCTCGATGAGTTCTGCTGATTGATCAGTTACCTTACCGTAAACCGGAAATCTGTCACAAGTCACAACTCTATTATGATGGGTCGATTCGAAAGAACTAGTGACGTCATTAGAAAGTAGTTAGTTTATGTTAAAATCATGTTTTTTTTCATACATTTTCAAGAAACTTCGCAGTACAATTTAATGCTCTAATTTTTACCGCGCATTAGAATACATGATTTATATCCATATGTTTCTTTTTTGGGTGATACCGTGTGTGTTGGATTTGTTCCGACGTTTCGACTACCATTGCAGGAGCCATCTTCAGGGTAAACTGAGTGTTTTGTAGAAAAAAGTGTGTGTTTAACTACTAGTAATTTGTACCGTGACGCAGTCGGCAGTAGGCACATTCCCATGAATTTTTTGTAGTATGAAGTGCTGGGAACCATGTTGAGTTTAATTTACGCCCGTCGTCTTTGTTTATGTTATTTGGGTGTCTGTGTATTGCCTCTTTTATTATTCGTGCACTGTAATTACTAGGTTTATGCAAAAATTTTGGTTCAAATGCGAAAAAATGTCCGGTGTCTATAAAGTGTTCCACTATTGCAGATTTGTCAGGATGCCCAAGTTTACACACTCTTTTGTGTTCGTCAATCCTTTTCTTTGCTGTGCGCCCTGTTTGTCCTATGTACACTTTATCACATCCTTGGCAACTTAGTTTATAAACAGCTTCCGTTTCCAGGGGATTGTTATCTCATCCAACACACACAGTATCACCCAAAAAAGAAACATGTTGATAACTGTGACCGTGAAAACCTTCGCACCGATTTATATCCAATTTCCCGTATGGCTGAACATCCTCATTGTTTCACCTTGATAGAGTATTTAAAAAAACAAAGCGAAACAATAGGGAAATTTCAGTTTAAAAAAAGTACCTATTAAATATCTATGAAATACTGTTCTGTGAAAAAAAAAATGTTTTGCTAATTATTAGTAGCACAAAATATATTTTTAAATATTAATTTTGAATTCCGCAAAAACGGTCATTTCATTGGCCACGCACCTAATACGTCACGATTCGTGTTTATTTTTGGTTCCTGGCTATTGAAATTTGTTTGGAACATTATCACGAATCTTGTCACAACAACCAAGGCCAAACACGTCGCGTTTTTGTTGCAATATTTTATTTTTTTAAAATTTAATTTATGTATGAAAACATTTCTCCAGAATATCCATATTGATTTTGAAAATACAATTAATGGTTCTTAATCCATTTCATATATTTCTATCGGTATTCGTAGTATGTGCTATTTCCCTATTGTCTAAGTTTTCGTTTTTATGTTGAAAAAAAAAATGGAATATGTCTCCGTGGTCTGGTCTCCACTCTATGTGAATTGTATAAATTACATTGAATCAGCCCAACATCGCTTGCTTTGAAAAGTAGCGTGGATGCTTGGACTGGAGAGGTAACTATTCATATACTGATATAGAGTCAACAACAACAACGAACCATCACGCCGTTTCACCGAGAGGATAGAACGCCACATCACTCTATCTTTGCATACATATCTCGTTTCCTCTACATTCATACATCTTCTCATCCACGCGCGCCGATTATTCCAAATATTTCACATGTCCATCTTCAAGAATTTGTTGGATTTGGTCATGCCCCGTCTTTCTCGATCTTCCTCTATTTCTGCATCTATCAACATTCGCATCGTAGATCCTTTTAGCCGTTCTTTCTCTGTCTATTCGATCTACATATCTAAACCAGCGCAGAGCTTCTTTCTTGGTTTTGTCGATAATGCTTATCTCAGCCTCACATAATGTACGGATCTCAACATTTGTGCATCTATCGTACATAGTTATACCACACATTCGAATGAGAAATCGCATTTCGACAGTATTCAGCCTACTTTCATTTCTGTTTTTCCAAGCTTAAACTTCGCTCCCATACATCAGGGTCGGAACCAGGACTCATTGTGAACTGCTAATTTTGCCTCTTGCGACAAACATTTATTTGCCTATATTTACTATATTTGAAATAGAGTCAATGTTATAATGTGTATAATCGATGTGCCATCATTACTAAGACAGGTAAAATTATATATTCCGACTCGTAGGTTGAGAAATAATGAAATACTGTTCATCGATCAGAATAGAACAAACTATGGCCTTAATTTTCCAATGACCCGTCTTTGTCGTATTATTAACTCAAGACAAGATCTGGACTTTTTTGGTTTAAGTTTACAACGATTCAAACGAGCGCTAAATAAATAGTACAGATCTTGTTTTGATGTCCCTTATATTTGTCAATGCTTCTTTCATTATTTTTAAATGTTTTTACTGTTTTTATATTGTAATATTCATCCCTATTTATTTATTCATACTTTGTCTTACAAACTATAATTAATAAAAAAAAAAATGTGACCTCGCTGAGGTTACCCGTGCCAAGGACACTTAGCAATATATTTTTTTGAAATGTTTTTACATTTGAGAATAAACAAAGAAGACCAACTCAATAAACTGAGATAATTAACAAAATATTCACAGTTTTAAAAACTATGTATATTATATGTACATCTTTATTATTATATTACAAAACGCACAATAAAAATAACAAAAACTTAACATAAGCTATAAATTGTGAAAATGGACAATGCTCGAAAATAAATAAACAACATTAATAATATTATTAAAATAATGATTTTTAGTTTCATGAAGGCATTTCTGGTCTGGTCTATAGGACATATAATAATATGTGGATAACGTTACCCTTCTCTGGAAGACGTTTCTTATTGCTCCATAACTGTCAGGAGAATATCCAACTTTTTACAGCCGATTGTTCCGTCTTCTGACCATCGCGCGTCCCAGGATCTGGTCATCTTCAGGTAGCATTTCTGCAAGGTAAACTGTAATGTTTATAGCCCGGGTTGACAAGATGCAAATATTAATCAGGCGATACTATTGTTTCCATTTAATGTCTATTTGTTTTTAATATGCTGTTGCTGGACGGAACGTGAATATTGTCGACAATATTTTGAGTACGTCCAAATAATTGTAGAAAATTCCAGACGATTTATTCCAAATATTTACATTATTTTGCGTCTGTCCAAATGCTTGTAGACGATTAACAAATTACAACAGGGACAGTGAATTTAGAGAGGGAAATATGAAAGTCTAAGGGCTAATGACCGGTCATTTGCTGGTTTTAGTGGCCATTTTACACTGCTTTTGTTCAAACATCCATATTTCTTTGATTCTTCCATCTGCTGATTTGAGTGAAGTTAAAGAGCTAAAACCTTTATTGTTTATTTATTTATTTGACGGATTATGCAGTCCATTCTAACGATGGTAAATACAATTTCTTATAATAAATACAGGCACTAATAAAATAAAATGTAACTAAATAAAATTAAAGCTAGGACAAAAAAAAATACTACCTAAAGACATGATTCGGTCTATATTAGTGATTTTTTAAATCTATAAAGACTTACACAAAAAAAGTCCAAATCTTGTCTCGAGTGTTGTGAAGAGATTCCTCTGATCGAATGATTAACATACTTTGCAATGCTGGAAAAAAATTTTCCAACTATTAAACTTCTTCTTGAACCATTTGGTTATATTACACTATTTTTAATTTTTCCAAATGTTTGTAGACAAAAAACTTGCCTAGACTTCTATATTTCCTTCTCTAAAATGTTCTCCGTCCCTGTTGCAATTTGTTAATTAATTTATTTGTTTAACTTTTTGTTCATAATTTAAATTGTACATTGGCGGGCTAATTGTAAATGGCATTTTTTTTCAACCGACCAATAAAATACAATTGATATTTATTTCATTAAAGTTTCCAAGCGTTTTCAGTAACAAACAAAATGTTCAAAAATCTTAAGTTTTACAAAAATTGAAGTGGCAATATTTGTATATAAATTACTTTAAATCAATGCCAGTACGGGAGAAAGGAATAAAAACGAAAGGATGTATTAAGAAAGAGATAAGAGATATTTCTTTAGACGTGATTTAAATTTTTCTAAAGTGTATTTTTGTCATTATATTTCTATGTAAATAATATGTGTAAGAAAAAAAAAATTATAATAATAATAAAATAGAGATACTGTGGAGACAGAAATCTTTGATATATCCAGCAATCTTTGATATATCCAGAAATCCAGCCTTGTCTACAAACGTTTGGACATACGTAAAATATTATTTATTGAAAAGTATTTTACTTTGCAAAAGTCAGATGGAAGAATTGGGGACTTGTGGATATTTGGACAAAGGCTAAATGGTGAATGTTACACTGTTGAAAAGGGGCTACTAAAACCAGCCGCAGGCAGGTCATAATCTCTGTAAATGCCTAGATTTCCAAAAGCATTTTGCCCCTATTTCAATAAACTTCTATTTTCATTTATAATGTTCTAGCAGATAATAGAGCTGTGTAAAAAAGAATCAGAACCCTCAACGCGAGTTTTCCAATCGATCCAATCGAAAAAATCCCGAAAAAGGAAATCGAATGGCGATAAGTCCGCCTCGTATTGTGGTGGTCGCCACGTTTGCTTGAGGTTTCTGGTTCGATTCCTAAGCAGACGTAAACTATTGGTTTTAAATACAAGTATTTCTGCTTTTTATTATTTTATTTTTTCAGACTGGTTCCTGAAGCGTAAGACCGTATGGCTTTCAGTTCCGTCAGCGATTCGGTATTTTTCTCCCCCATGGTCGCGAAACGTCATCCTTCCACAGCCCTTTTCATCTTTGGAAACAGGAAAAAGTCGCAGCGGGCCAAGTCCGGCGAATACGGTAGCTCGGGCATCAATGACGTCTGGTTTTTGACAAAAAGTCGCGAGGCGTGAGCGAGCGTCCGTCATTTTCAATTCGCAATCACATCGAAACGCGTCTTACTACTTAGTTTGTCTGTCAGAAACCAACTACGCCTCCAAAATGACAGAATATTGACAGATTAATTAAAAACATGATTAAGGAAAAAATAGGCGTAATTGCGTAATTATTTTATATTTAAATATTATAATATCAAACCTCTCATCAAATTTGGACAATAGTAGCTTAGCTTTCAGTCACTTGGCTTTATTATCGTCGGTATAAATTATTTATTTTTTGTTTTTTTTTATTCATATAAAGATACATATTACAAAAAAAAAACGCATCCCTATCTCCATGAGGCCAAGAGTCCTGTGCTGAATTGGAATACAACACAATACACTCACCCTCCCACCCTTTCTCTCAAATTTAGACTCTAATCGGAATACAACTAAAATGACATTATATGCCTAAGAATTATTATCTCTACTTGTTGTTTTGATATGTTTGTTATGATGTATTCTGTTGCCTCTACAAAATATAAAAAATAAATAAAATAAAATTATGTAAAGTGAAAGCATGCATATAATTAAAAAATACTAAAAATAAAAGTTATTATACAGGGTGTTCTTTAAACCCTGTCACATCCGAAACCACGATGATCAGTATGAGAAAGAAGACACATTGGCACATTAAAATATTTTTTTAGAACGAGTAAAATTTAAAAAAATAAAATATCAAAAAAATGCAAATGATTGCTTACTTCTACAGGGGAGAAACGAGGCGGGGGATGGGGGAGTCTGATACTGCGCCACACTCCTCTCAGTTCTCCCCTGCAGAAGTAATAATGCATTTGTTTTTTAATTATTTAAAAAAAAAAACTTTGTTCTCAATATTTTTTTAAATATGCTAAAATTCTTCTTGCCCATACTGATCATCGTGGTTTCGGATGTGACAGGGGTTAAATAACACCTGTATAAACATATTTTTTTATTAAACATCTGGATAACACGCTTAATAATTTTTACTCGCCCAGAATAATTTGGATACTGATTTACTTCTGACTAAAAATATTTGAATTTGTTGAATTTTATTTGCCAAATCTAAATAATGAGACTAATTAAATGTCACCCTTTACTTTTTAATTTAAACGGTAATAATATTTTATTGTCACATAACTCTTTAATACTGATTTTAGACATCTCACATTATATAAAATTTTCCGGGGTGGGTTTTTTTTGTAGTTTCATTAAAGCGTATATTTTTATTTTATTATTTTTTTATCGTATTTATTTCGAATACAAACAGATGTACAGGTTGAATTAATATTAAAAAAAACTATATAAAATGTATACATAGTAGGGCCGCGCCCGCCATCCAATTATATGTATTCACTAAATAATACTGTAATAGAGCGACGACGGCTTAAAGTTTAAACTATATAAATATAAATATATTATAATATATTAAAATAAGACAAATATGGACAAAACAAGGAGATAGTGGGAAGGAAAAAAAGGAAATTGATAAGGAGTGGTAAAGGATGATTGAAGGAAAGTAAGCGTGGAAAATTGCATTTGATTTAATGAATTATGAATGAAGAGCATGAATCAAGCCTATTAGTTCTCTTCTGTACATATGGTATAGAGTGTTAAATATATCAAAACTATAAATTTTTTTGTTAATTGCTTCACATATACGAGGGGTCGTAGAATGTTTCCGATGATCAGTTTTAATTTTACAAATATAGAAAATATCAGAGAGTCTAGTTGGCCTGGAGGGGACACGGTAAGCAAGTAGATTAATGAGTTCCGGGGAATCGAATTTATTATTTACAATTTCGTATAGCATTCTTTAACGTTTATTCTTGTTTTTAGCCAAAATCACTCGCAAACGAGTGGAGGCGTATTAAAAAAACACGTTTAATAAAATCTATGCAATGGCCTCTTTCTTAGACAAAATCCAAACATTGACACTTTTCCCGAAAATGGCTTCGTTTGATTGTTCGGTTGGCAAACGGTGATGTTTCCATAGTAAAATAAAATTAAATCGGAAGCAATTTTCGCTGATGTTATATTATGATCCTTTGGTCTTCGGACCACACGGAATAAGAACGCAATGTAATGCCGCTCCCTGTGATTGTTACCTGTTATGGCGTATTGTAACAGATGAGATTAATAAATAATATCCATAAACGTCTCCTGGTGCCGTGAGTGACGGCACCATCTTGTCATGTTGCACTTGCAATAAAATAGGTTATGAAAATCTCAATTTATCTCCACGGTCAGGGATGATCGAATCTAGAAAAAAAGTACCCAAGTGTAGATTTAAAATGTCATTGTATATTTTCCTTGCCCAGGCAGAAGAAAAATACAGGCATGTGAGTTGAACAGAATGCGAATCACGGACGAGTGTTTTTTTAATCGATTATGAATATTTTGAACCAGATTCTTATCTATTATATAAATAAAACACGAGTGATACTTTAATCCACAAATTTGGAATATCCAGTGACCGGTTTCATCGCTTTCGCGACAGCCCAGTCTCGAAGATGTCGCGAAAGCGATGAAACCGGTCACTGGATATTCCAAATTTGTGGATTAAAGTATCACTCGTGTTTTATTTATATAATAAATTACAATGAACTTCCATCAAGAATTTTCACTTACAAACTTAAATGTTTTTGATTCTTATCTTATTTTTAGAAGTGCAGATCAGTGTTATGCAAGCTCCTGATGTCACTGCGACCTGTAAAGATTTATCATGACAGGTGAATATGACCACGTGAATAGTTTTCGCCCCCCTAGTCCAAGGCCCCGATTACAATGGGAAGTTAACATTTATCTTCAATCGTATCAAAAAAGTAAAATTAAGTTTTCTGTATGAAAAGCAGAATATGCATACAATTTTTTCTTCAAAACATGTTCAATTATAGTATAGGTTACCGACGAAGATACTTTAAATGTTTATGCAAATATACTCATTTTGGTACACAAATATCGGTTTTTCTTTATAGACAGTCAAAGATTACTCTGTCAACATCCCATTATCTATAAAGAGCCTAGGTCTATAATCTCCTGGCTACTGTGTGGAATGTGAGAGTTATTATTTTGCTAAATCTCCCCCTCCAAACCAGATCCATAAAGTATCGGGCTATAAGTAAGGGGCGTGCTCTTTAAAATCATCAGGGTTAATCAGTGGTCTCCCCAAGATGAGGCTCTTTTTATGATGTAAAGCATCGCATTCCCATAGAATGTGTATAACATATTACAACAGAGATGAAGAACATTTAAGAGAAGGGTATGTTAAAGTCTAGGCATCTACAGGGCTTATGACCGGGCTTTGACTTAAGTTTCATTGATTATTAATGTCATTTAAATAATAATCCATTATTTAAGCTCTTTAACTTCACAAACGCCAACAGATGGAAGAATTGAAGAAATATGGATGTTTAAATATAGGCAGAATGGTAAATGTTTCACAGTGTGTAAAGTTGCCACTTAAACCAGCCAATGACAGGTCATAAACCCTGTGGATGCTAAGACTTCCATATCCCCTTCGCTAAAATGTTCATCTCTGTTGTACTCGTATTATGTTAAGCATATACAAAAATGATTTAAATTAATGTTTTTTTGTAATATCAATTAAATCGGGTCAGCCACCTTCGAGTCCCAAGACGCAACAGCCGTTACCCGAAACGCCATAAAACCTTTCCCTTTTCCACCCAGAAGCCTTAACTACATATTGTCAATGGGACGACGCATTGTTTGCTGTAAGTGTCTGCAGACCCTCAACTCAAGTGGTCTAGACCAAAGTCAGGGGTTTCTAATAATTTCACAGTGTATTTATTTCATTTTTTATTTATATATTTTATTTGGTAATTCAACATACAGATACATACTTGAAAACAATTTTTTTTTAGATATTCGTGGATGCAATTCCACATGCATACATCATCAATGAGGAAGTTCAGTGATTTAAATAAAATAATATTTGTTAATAGACAAAATTTCGTCAACTCATGTGGCTGAGATTCATCAGGCTGAACCACTTCACTTACCAGGCAACGCCTGAAAACAATTTTCCAATTTTTGTACTTCTTCTTTTACCAGTTTGTTAATTCAACAATGTTTTGAGTATGTCCAAATGTTTGCAGACTGGCTGTCTTTCTTTCGTAGGGAGTTATTTAGATCTAAATATGTTGCAACGGAGAGACACAAAATGCAAAAATAGGGCAATTGAAGATAGGACACGAAATGCCGAACGCTCTCAAAGTGGAACGGAAGGTCTGTTAATGCCTGTAAATTATTATTATGGATAACTTATATAGCGCCATTTTCGTAACAAAATACCTCAAGGGCGCTTTACATAGTGATTCTTTTAAATTTGTAATTTAATTAAAATAATTTATTTTGTTGTCACATGCTACGGATTTATTCAAATGCTTTAGAGAACAAGTGGGTTTTAAGTTTTTTCCGAAACATCACTTCACTTTCACAGCCTCGCACCTCTGCTGGGAGAGCATTCCATGCCATAGGGCCTGCGACCGCAAATGCGCGTTCACTAAATTTAGTGCGCTGTTTGCGTAGAGGTATAATAACTTTTCCTCTGGCCGTAGACGTAGCTGATCTAAGCGTTAGACGCCTGTCAGCTAGTTTATCTGGAATGTATAGCTCCCTTAGATATTCCGGAGCAGAGCTGTGCAGTGACTTATACATAAGCCAACAGAGTTTGTATTCGACCCTCTGTGGAAAACGTATCCAGTGTAGTTCCCGAAGTAGTGGAGTGATATGACTGAACTTAGAGATTCCGAAAATAGTCCAGATTCTCCTGTATGAGTTTTCACCACCAGATCCTCACACTATAGTCAGAGAAATTAGAAGGAACATACATTTTGCAGTTAATATAATCCTTGTACGAAATAAGCAGGGCAAAAAATAGGCAACTTCTTTATTAAAAATATTAAAAAGACATCCAATGACAGGTCATAAACCCTGTAAATGCCTATACTTCCATATTCCCTTGTTAAAAATGTTTTCCCTCTCAGTTGCAATAAATTCAGATCTAAATAACTCTATTGGGAGGAAATCCAGCCAGTCAGCAAACATTTGGACATACTCAAAACATTGTTTAAAATATCTTATTTTTTTCCCTACAAAACACTCATTTACCCTGAAGGCGGCTCCTGCAATGGTAGCCGAAGCGTCGGAACGAATCCAACTAACACGGGATCACCCAAAAAATATACATATTGATATCAGACATGTTTAGATCCCCTGTCAGGTAGACGGTTAGATGGCGGGCGTATTCTGCAAATGGATGTAGAGTTATGATGAGAGCGTTTATATTTAAGTTCTGATGCGCTACTGAACTCATCCAAACTCAACCTGAATATGACAGGACCGGACTGTTAAATAAAATAATAATACTCAATCATTATTTCCTTATTTGCGTAATAATTTATTGAAAATTGATTTAATTTAGTTGTATGATAAACATGGTCTAATATATATTTACAACAAAATATTCACAGGGGTGGGCCGCCAATTTTTCAACAAGGGGCTCGCGGGGGGAGGTGGTTGGAAGCTTGGTTCGTGGAATGGGTCCACGGTGGAAAGGGGAGGGTGGAGGAGAATATTTTTTTTCTAACTATCCAAAACACTGATACATAGTAAAAAAATAATTAAAAATACTTAATATGCACATTAAACGACGAAATATAGATATGACTTGTTTTTTTATGGTAGAAAATTATTTAATTCAACAAATCAAATATTGACTTATCACTGTAAAATTATTTTGTATGCCGACGACATTGGACTATTCTATAAAAATCAAACAGACGTATTAACAAACAATGACGTAAACGAAGACCTTACTATGTTGACTAAATGGGCAAACAGTAACTTACTTACACTTAATGAAAATATATGCAATATTACCCATTTTGAATCTAGAAAAAAATGTCACAAAGTAGATGCTTACATAAATAATGAACGACTAACTGAAATTGAACATGTTACATATCTAGGACTAACAATAGACAGACAATTGACACGGACAATTCATATTAACAATTTAATTAGCAAAGTGGCGACTTTATCGAGTCTTTTTTTTTAAATCAAAAACTTTGTTCCAACAAAGGAACAAAATGTATGAAGCCCATGTAAAAACTAAAATATGTTATATGCAACTACTATGGGGAACAGGAAATCAAAATGACATTAACAAACTACAAAGACAGCAAAATAAAATATTAAAGTTAGTATATGACCTACCCTATCTAACAGCAACTAAAGAACTTTTTAAACAAACTAAACAATTAAAACTCCTTAAACTAGAATCCTTAAAATTTATTCTTAAATTAACCACTGAAGAAATTGCAGACGAAGAATTAAAACTTTTAAAAAAACTGTTGTAAACATGAACACAATACGAGAATATCAGAAAAATATCAAATACAACCTTTGAAAACGAGAAAAGGACAATCGAAACTAATAAACCATGGACTAAAATTATACAATAAACTACCAGACAAAAATAAACAAAAGACTGTCAACCTTAACAAAAGATGTTAAAAATATTATTATTAACAGTAGAATGTGAATTTTAAAAGCAAAAATATTTTGTTAAATGTATGTAAAATAAAAAAAAAAAGGTTATCTGGGCCCCGATTACAATGGGATTAAAACAGCGCCCTTGAGATGATTTTCACGAAAATGGCGGTATATAAATTATCGAAGTATATGTGTAAGATCAAGGTTATCTTCAAACATATTTTACCCCAACAAATGTTTTAAAATTAAAAATGCCTTTCCTTTCAATCCGCTTCTGTTTCGCCCGGTTGTGCCCAGGGCACCTGACGCCAATCCACTACATTACTACGTAGTCCAGTGGGTATACTTACCGCGCATGACTCCGCACTTCCGAGCCGAGGGTTCTGGGTTCTGGCCAGTGTAGTGGCTGGGACGGCGATAGATAGTGGATTGCTCGAGAGGATAATTACTGCTGTCAGCGGGCGCCTCACGCCGCCATGATCGTCTGTCCGTCTGATGACGCACGGTGGCGAAACCACACACCGACAATAAACTATAATTTAGGTGGATCGTGGTGAAGTCGTTAGGGCGTTTGCCTTCTATAGGAGAGGATGCCTATCAGGTTGGTTGACATGATTTTTTTTTTAAACAATGTGGTTTTACACTGGAATATTTCATAGTCCTTGGACTGGCACGTGATTGACTGATGCGTGAGACTGATTATTATACCATCATGCCCTCCAACATACCCGTCAGAACAGTTGTTCCAATACATGTAGGTGCTGGATAAGAGACAACTGTACCTAAAAGAAGCACTTACACACTTCTGGTAGAACAATAATTACAAGGTCTTAGGGATCAAGGTCGACTTAACCAGTAATCCTGTATATATATATATATATATATATATATATATATATATATATATATATTTAAGTTTAATATTATTTTTATACTAACGTAAACTGGGCTTTTTTTCCTCTCTTTTGGGCTATAACTGTTTTTCTATTTCTTCAATATTATTTTTATTTATAGGAAACATATTCGATAGCCATATTTGCCGCAACCAATCGGTTTCTTAGAACAGGCATTTGCCCATATAGGAACCGATTGCAACATTAGGCATTCTAATATTTCTGGCTTGCCGACCTTTCATATACTGAGCCTACTCCTAGTACAAGCAGAATTTGCCAGAGTGGTTTTGTGCCATTTTGTAAAATATGAAATGTACGTATAAATTAATAAATAAAAAATATATATATATAAATGAAAAATTAGAGATCTCAGCAAATTCGTGCTCAGCAGAACACGAATTTTGTATTACATAAACCCGTACGACTTTTG
This sequence comes from Micrasema longulum, assembly GCF_059751315.1. Classification (NCBI taxonomy): domain Eukaryota; kingdom Metazoa; phylum Arthropoda; class Insecta; order Trichoptera; family Brachycentridae; genus Micrasema; species Micrasema longulum. Next base: position 739,520 of record NW_028277266.1, read on the forward strand.
CTCAGACACATATATCTCATTTTGGAAGAGCGTATTAAGCTTTCAAAAAAAAATTAAAAAATTCATAAGAGAAGTTACGGACTGGATTTATTTGAGTAGGAAACTCCTTGACGATTTTCCGAATGTTTGAGTTTGCTGTTAACTGTTTGTTTCTATTAAAAAAAATTAAAAAAACACATGGTACGATATGAAAATTTCAAAAAAAAACAATCTAAATACAAAAAATAAAATGAAATATTTTAATAATAATAATTTCGTATGATAAAATATTAAAGAAAACAATTAATTTAAAAAAATAGCAATACAAATAAAATAAATAACATTAAAAACTTATTAAAGCAATAGAATATAAATCATACATTTAAAATAGATTGTATGGTAAAAATAAACGAGTATCAATTATGTAATTTTTATTTAGAAACTTCGCTGGTCTGTCTTTAAACCGTATCTTTTTTATGTTATTAAATCATTGTCGACTGTTTGTTTCTGTAAAATAAATAAATATAAAAATGTAATATTATATCAATCTATAATTAAAAAAAAATAGCAAACATAAACCAGTATACAGAATATTAAAATCATTTAAATCAATAGAATATAAAGTACAAAAAATTCATTATTATTATAATTTATGTAGGGTATTTATGAAAGTTATCAATATAGTCAAGTATTTATGAAAGTTGTCAATAAATTAACAAAATAAGAGTTGAAACTGAATTTCATTCATCTTTCTGATCATAGTCTTTAGCTTCGCTCTTCTCAGGAGAGAACATTTCCATTCCTCGACATAGCAAATCATTTTTCTGCTATTCCTTTTCCATTCAAGCTGCTAGACTTTGGAAAGAGCTACTTCTTCATATAAAAAATGCACCTTCTCTAGCCACCTTCAAGAAACGCCTAAAACATTTTTATATATCCCCGGAATCCCGAACTCCCTGAATTTTAACTGTTTTTAAACATATTTTTATCCTTCTTCTTTCCTTGTTTCCTCATTCTCTCTCCTTCTAAACTCATTATCTGATCCCACATTTCTCATCATTTAATATGTAAAACATAATGTTTTTAAAAAAAAAATTCATTTATATTAATATGTGCAAGCCGTATCTCAAAATTAAAAAAAAACAGCCGTTATTTTTGATTAATAAGTTTTTTATTTTTTTTAAACATATGTATGTATCTTTTGATATACATTTGTGTTTTTTAGTACACATTTTTAACCAACTCTTATTTTGGCCAGTCTGTTATTTGGTTGGCTGGAAGACAGCAATAAGTCCGCTAAAGTACTTAATCTTTGTACTTAAAGCTTTAAATAAATAAATAAACAATTGTAAGGAAGAAAGAAACGCAACGATACATATATTGTACTCATCATCATCATTCCCTTTCAGCAATAGTGCATAACGCACTACATTGGTAAACCAATCGCAGCGTATCTTGATATTTTTTTGTTACATAAGGGTAAGATGATCATTTTAACGCTTCAGGTGCTACTCCAGGGACTATAAAATATTTTAGTGTAAAAAACATATTTTTAAAAATAAATGTATCGTGTCAACTATGTCTGGAATAGAACCCTCGAATATTGTAGGTACTACAAAAAATAAACTCATTTTTATTGTACGCACCTACCTTTAAATTCATTAAAAAAGTATAAAATATCGAGGTCATAATATTGGTTAGAAACGGCAACTCACGGTCAAATGACCCAAAATTATTATTTTTGTTTTAAGTAATATTTATATCATTCGACTTTCCCCAATTCTTGAAATAAATGATACAGTAATGGGTTTCAAATGAACAGCTTGCTAATGGCTACCAAAACATGACAATTCAAAAACGAATAAATCTTGTAAAAATACACACTAAAATACAAAGTACAATGAAATGTTTACTTTATTTTTATATATTTAAATACAATATGTGTTTACTATGTTATAGATACGCCCAAAAGGCTTTTACATGACAGGTATGAAATTACAATTCAAGCGTTTTATTACGAAAGTTAATATGCAGGTCTAATATAATATGTCATCATCATTCCCTTTCCACACCTAGTGGTGGATAGGGCACTGTATTGCAGGGGCGAACCGTGTATAGAAGCGATTATGCGCAGCTTACCATTATATTTGTAACTTTATTTACAGAAAAACAAATAAATAATTAACATTTATTTTTAATTATTTCCACCGTTTGTATTTTTATCCTAATATAAATATAAATTTTGATAAAGCGCGCCCAGCGCCCGCGGTGAGCCAAGAAACTAGCCGATCTTTCGAGCTTATTTTTCCATACAAATAAGTATACTTTATTTTGAATGTATTAACCCCATTGCGGGTTTTTTCTCCTAGATAAAACTTGCAGATTACACAAATTATTTGAAGATTCTTGATTTGGAAAACAGTATTTCTTAAGGGCTTTGAGATAGTACTTTTGACTTAAGACCATAATTACTTTCATGCGTCATATTGCTGGACATATGGCGCTCAACGCGGCCGTTTTTAGCACTATTAATTTCTAGAACAATTCGGTCAGTTGACATTTCAATTGAATACCTAATATCGACAGAATTCATAGTGCTATTTTCCATTTATTTTTTAATGAGTTATGTATTAAAGTAATGGATAATAAATCTATATAATATAATATATCACAAAGTTACGTCGTTTGAGTTGATTTCATAGATGAGAGTTGTTGTATCACACAGAACCACAGAAAAATATCAATTTATAGTATATATTACTTACATTATATTATGTACCTTCTATGTAGGTACAAATATATGATATTTTTTATAGCTTACATGTAAATAAAATCACCGTTCGCTACTGCTGCATTGGTACACCGATCGCAGCGTATCTTGTTTTTTTTTGTTACATGGAGGTAAAATGATCAGTCTTACGCTTCAGGTACCAGTCGACGGACTATGAAATATTCTAGCGTAAATACACCTTTTTAAAAATAAATATTTCATTTCAACCATGTCGGGAATCGAACCGGAGACCTCTCGCATGGTAGACAAACGTATAATAAACGCAATAATATACATGCATCTATATTTATATATATATATTATTTTATTTGTTTATTGAATAACTTATGCAGTTCATTCTAACAATGGTCAATACAATTTCTTATAATAAATACAGGTACTAATCAAATTAAATATAACTAATTAAAATTAAAGCTAGGACAAAAAAATACTACCTCAAGACATGATCCGGTCTATATTAGTGATTTTTCAAATCTATAAAGACTTACACCAAAAAAGTCCAGATCTTGTCTCGAGTTTATAATATGACACAATCGGGACATTGGTGCATGCAAGCCATAGTTTGTGCTGTGTTGATCGAGGAACAGCACATTATTATTTCGCAACCGGCGGATCGGAACATTAAATGCCACTCATTCCAGTGACGATGGTTCATCAATTAAGCCATTCAGAAAATTAAACATAAATATGGAGTCAATATTATTTCTACGTTTTTGTAGACTTGAGATTTTCAACATTGACTCTATTTCTCCATAAGTGTAGTCTCTTCTCTCGAGGCCAATCATCCATGCTACTTTTCTTAGCAAACGATATGGCACCGATTTGATATGATTTATCCGGCCTACATAGAAGGAAGACCAGAACACGGAAGCATATTCTAAAAGAGGACGAACAAGTGGGCAATATAGTGTTTTAACTGTGAACATATTGGTAAAGTCACTAGATGTCCTGGTAACAAAACCTAAGAGTTTTAGTGACTCGTTAATCATTTTATCAATATGTTCATTAAAGGTAAATTTACAGTCCATAATAACTCTGAGGCCCTTAATACACTTGACTTCATCTAAATTAATATTTTCTCTTTTGTAATCAAAGGAGATAGGTTTTTTCACTGAATAAAAATACATTATTTTACATTTTTTAAATATTAAATTCTAAGTAGGTGGCTTTTCACCACATATTAAAATAATTAATATCTGACTGAAGCAGCAAACAGTCATTTGAATTTTAAATTATTTTACGTATTTTATTGTCGTCCGTAAAGAGCCAAAAACGAATCAGGGAGAATACATTTGCTAAATCGTTAATAAACTAATCTAAACTAAAAGGTGCCAGATGGGCACCTTGGGGTACACCTGATGAAACATCGCTACTGGCTGATAAACAGTTCCCAACCTTTTGCTGTCTTCCGCTTAGATAAGATTCTATAAATGAAAATAATGTTTCTCTTAATCTAAGAGCATGGAATTTAGCAATAAGAGTTTTATTGTTAACTTTATCAAATGCCTTTGCAAAGTCTGTGTAGAGAACATCAACTTGCTTACCACTCTCAAGTGCTTTGGTAATAGTATGTGAATATTCCAGGAAATTTGAGGTAGCTGATCTAGCAGTTCTAAATCCGTGCTGTTCTTCAATCAGTACATTGTTAAATAGTAAGGTAATTTTACGAGTTATTAAAGATTCAAATATATATATTTATATATGTACATATTTATTATATTCGATTATGTATACCCATATATTATTTAATAATATGTAAAAATGATTATTTTTATATTTTATTTATTTTTCTTACTCTTCTTAATTCATTTTTATTTTTCCTACTTTTGTGAAAAAAACGTGTCTCTCTTTGTACATATATATGTATGTAAAACATGGAAAGCCTACATGGCGTTTAAATAAATAAATAAAATAATCAAGGGAAACAATGTCTGATTTTACTAATGTCCGTACCATCAAAACTCTTTACTGCTCAACTGTTCGCCCTAGAATATGCCTCCGTGGTCTGGTCTCCATTATATGTCAATCTCGTAAATCACATTAAATCAGTCCAATATCGCTTGCTTCGAAAAGTAGCGTGGGTGCTTGGACTAGAGAGCGGTAATTATTCTTATGCTGATATAGAGTCAATGTTAAATATTTATAGTCTACAAAAACGTAGAACTAATATTGATTCTGTATATATGTTCGGCATATTAAATGGTATAATCGATGTTCCATCATTACTGGGACAAGCAAAATTCAATATTCCGACTAGCAGGTTGAGAAACAATAATGAACTGTTCATCGATCAGTATAGAACAAACTATAGCCTTAATTCTCCATTGGCCCATCGCATTGTTAATTCACGACGAGATTTGGACTTTTTTGGTTTGAGTTTACAACGATTTAAACGAGCACTAAATAAATAGTTCATACCTTGTCTTGATGTCCCTTATGTTTGTCAATACTTCTTTTCTTTTTTAATGTTTTTAATTATTCTTTTATTGTTATATTTAAAACCTAAAAATTGTATGCATGAACAATGTTATTGATAAATACATCAAATTTCAAATATCTGCCTTCTAATAACATACAAAATGATAAATCAAACTTCTATAACTAACTTATACAAAAAAATATTCATTTAAAAATGTGAATTGAACAGGAATGTTGCGTCTCATAAAATGAAATAATACGTACCAAAATGGACACCAAGTCGTTGGAACAATAGGCATAATCCCCCAGTCTACACACGTGCGTTTCCAGAAATTCTCCAGCAGCCTAGTGGACCACATGGTGACGATATCTACCTACTGTCTACAAAAGATTCTCTTCGGACATCTATCTCCCTTTGTTAACCATGGAGTTGATACAGTGCTTTATTTATTTAGTTTTTTATTGCTTAGTTCTTGGCATGAACACTTGACAAACTTACTACTATGCTCTATTTTTTATAAATTTATTGATATCATTCTAACTTTGCTAGAATTCCACTCGTCCATGCGCTTTGTAGCTGCACGATGATTGGTTATCTAGCTTTCATATACCAACTTAAAAATACCTAAATTTTATAAATGGGGTCTAGAATTCCAATCGTCTATGCGCTTAGTAGCTGCAAGACGTGTTGTAATCTTACTCCTTTTTATTATTCATATTATTTTTATTTTTTTTTAGTATCATTAATACACTAAATTTATTTGTCAATTTTTAAAATGTGTAAATGGGGGCTAAATTTCTAACTGTCTATGCGCTCTGTAGCTGCAAGACGTCCTGTAATCTAGCTCCTATCTGTTATATTTTTTTTTTGATCTTAATTGAAAACGAGGAACTAGAATCCCAACCGTCCATGCGCTCTGTAGCTGCAAGACGTACTGGGATATTTATTAATTGTACAGCGCCCTTGAGGTGATTTTCACAAAAATGGCGCTATATAAATTATCCAACTATGTATATATATATATAATGTCCGTTAATAAATAATACTGCAACGTCTATATTTTTTGTTATCTTTTTAACTAGTGTGTGAATGTGAAATAACTGTTAATTAATATCAATAGCATAGGAATGTATGTACGTCAATCGTAACAAGACCTCGGTTATCTAGTAATTCTGACGCTGTTAGTAACTCCATTCTTCCCCAGAGGAATATTAAAACAGAGCGCCAAATCAAAATAAACACGTTGCAATTCGGGCCCAATTATTTCACATAACTTAGGTACCGACCACCGTATACCGACTTTATAGGCATTTGGCCTCGGTGCTGTGTACGAGTTCATACGACAGTAATGACAATTCTTACCAGTTGATAAAATAAGTATACAAATGGTAAGAACTTCTTTGACATTGATACGATACTCTTACATAGGATGAAAATATGTAATATTATTTATTTATTTATTTACTTACTTATTTATTTATTTATAAATTTATTTATTTATAAATTTATTTATTAATAAATCTATTTATTTATAAATTTATTTATTTTTTAATTTATTAATTTATTTATTTATTTATTTATTTATATTTATTTATTATTTAATTTATTTATTTGTCTATTTATTTCATTTTTTTATTTTTTATTTATTTGTTTATTTACTTATTTATTTATTTTTTATTTATTTATTTATTTACGCCCAATGGGCATTTTTATGGACACATTCATGCATAGAAAATTATTATTAAAAAAGTAGAAAGACTCAGAGAAGTATACGCCGATTTTTCGCCAATGAACTGTACTTATTTACGAGGAAAACAAAAAAGAAACCGACACGAGTGTTGGCTTAGAGATTACACACGCGTTGACTTATGACTGCGATAACTTAAGCATGTTCATTATTGTTCATTGTGATCGCTCAACAGCTTTAAAATAAATTTTATTCTAAAAATCAAATGGCGACCTGCGAGTAGATTTTAAATACAGAGCTACGCTGTCATTTGATTATCGTTATTTATTTATTTATGTATACGCTCAATGGGGATTTTTATGGACACATTTATGCATATAAAATGATTATTAAAAAAGTAGAAAGAGTCAATGGTATATAGTAGACTTTGTGGGAGTGGAAGCGGGAGAGAGGTGTTTATAATTGAATTTGATTCAGTGATCGTTTGAAAGAAGACAACTTGTTATCAAAGAAATCAAGACTGTTTGTTGGCAGACCTAAGAATTCTGGGCATAGTGTAATGAAAACCATAGTTATTTCTATGGTTACCGGTATGAAAGAGTAAGTTTTGTATGAGGTTTCTAGTTGGGATATTTAATTTTATTGAGCTTAGTATTTCAGGCGCATGAAAGAGTGAGTTGAGAATTTTAAACAGGACTTAACGGTTGGATTTATTTCGGCGGTCTTGAAGGGAAAATATATTCAAGCTAGTTTCTTACTCATTAAACGTATATTGGTCTCTGGATAAGTCCAAATGTCATTAAAGTTCGAGTAAAGAGTTTCTCGCAACTTAAAATGGAGTAGAATAGTGAGGTACCAAAACATGTTTCAATTTGTTGGGAGTAATGTTGTTGTGACGCTTTATTTTGTTTCTTTATCTCCTTTTCCCTTTTTAAGTAAGTTCAGTGCTGCCAGTAACGAGGATCATTAGTGGGCCCGGTCGCGTATGGCAACACCCACACGGAAAAAAATATTATTGTTATTAGTAACGCTTGTGGTTCCCGCGGAAAAAGTGAACGCCTAAATGTTTGTGCTTTGTACAAGACAAATTAATTGATATAATATTCGTCAGATGTTGTCAATTAAATGCCAGTTACACAAAAAAGTTTGAAGTTAAGGCTGTAGTCTGCAACACAGACCATCTCGCAGATTTAGGACGAAAACGACTCAACTAAAAAAATCAACGTTTTGGGAAATTGCAAAGGAAGAATGTAAATTGTCACACCTTCGTACTTTTTCGTCAATTGTATTGTATTTTTCGAAGTAAGCACCAAACTTTTAGTTAAAAATTATACCGAAGGCTTTTAACTATGAGTCAATGAAGAAGTCGCGTAATTAAAATAAATTATTATAAGCTTAAACAAGAGATTTATTTCATGTGTCATTATTAGACGGATAAAAAACAAACAGAATCACTTTGATAAATAAGATAATGACATAATTTTTATTAGGTCAGATCAGGTCACCAAACACAAACACGGCCTCCATGATGTAGCGGTCAACATACAGAAGGTTCCGGGTTCGATTCCCGGTGAGAACACAACAGTTTAATTGTGATTTTTTCAAGCCTGGGTGTTCTGCGATGTAATTCAACACTGTAATTGAGCTTCCTGGCGTGTTGTGGTGTAAAAAAAAAGAAAAAACATGTTTTTATTTATTCACAAAATTACATTAACGTAAATAAGTCACTAAGATTACCGGTAAGTCGGAACGAAACAATCACAAAGCTAAATTGGTCGTTTTGATCATTAAAAAAATAAAGTAAATATGCCATTTGTATCGGAATAAAATCGACTCAACCGGCTTTCGATCACCATATGATTGTCTGCGTTGCGCCCTTCACACAGCAATGTAAACACAGCACTAATTGCGTCGCTTACGTACTGACACGGAATCTAAATTAACTGAGAATTAAAGAGACCGATGTAACGGTTTTGTCCTATTCCCATACAAATGTTGAGTTTTTTTTAATGCAGAAAGATGGATAATGTTCATTGAAGTCGTTTTATGATCTTAACTCATTTTAAGTTTTTTGAGTTAAGTCGTTTGGTGGGGTATGTTCTCTCTGAATGCGGGACAAATTTACCATTGATGATGCCTGTGGGGAGAATTATTGGTCTGTTGAACAGCCTACCGAGAGAGGTGGATCTTTTACATGCTGGGATTACCAGTTTTAGACTCTTCCTCTCAAACTATGTATCATAATGTGTCATCATCGTCATCATCATTCCCGCGCCCTCTGTGATTTTTCCCCTCAACCATTCAATCTATTATTTCATGCAAGAGACCCTCATGGCGCATAATGTGGTCGATCCATTGGGCTCGCTTCTCTGAGATGGTTTTGATTAGGCCACAATCCAACCATTTTTTAAATTTTAAATTTACATTTTTTTTCGTTCACATTGGAACATTTTTTTACATCTTTTTATAAATAAATCTTCTGTACGTGTGATGTCACTGAACTTCTCCTAAACAGCTAAACCGATTTACGTGCGGTTTTCAGTGGAATTTAGATCTTTGCGCTTTGCGTGTTCGTAGATATTAAACTTTTCAATCGAATCTGTGAAAAAAAAATAGAAGCATAAATCTTTTTTTATTCGACCTACCAGGGTTGCATTCAACGAGAATGCAGTTTTTTTGTGTTAACAAAAAATTGTTTTTGAATGTTTAAAAACAACATTAACTTTTTATGGATCCCAATCAGATTCTTTCCTTACATTCCTTATAATTTTTTCCCATTTATTTCTTTTTACTGGATTTTTGGTAATACTAAAATAATATTAACCGACATTAAATACATTTTTGAAAATCGCATTCATGAATACAGAGCACCCCTATTGGTGAGAAGAGCCGAGTTCGACATTTGCGAAAAGAATTCTATATTTGAACATGAATTATTTTATGTTTTGAAATTCAACCATAAACAAGTACCTAGGTACCTCCTTCAATTCAATATTTTAATATTAATAATTTTTATTTTTGAAATTCAATCATAAACAAGTACCTACTTATCAATAAAAAGTATTTTTCTAAGGTAATAAAAGCAGGGCCTCGATTATAATGGGAAGATAAAACTTATCTTCAAGTATATCTACAAAATAAAACTAAGTTTTCTGTATGAAAAATAGAATATGTTTACATTTTTTTTCTAAACATGTTCAATTACCGGTTACCGAGGAAGATGCTTTAAATTTTCACACAAATATACACACTTTAGTATATAAATATCGCTATTAGTTTATACCGTCTCAGTATATACCGATGAAGATAGCCGTTCATAATCGCGGCCCAGTCAAGCCAACGTTCGGGCAGGACAACGTCTGTCGGGTCCGCTAGTAATATATAATTTTACAAATTTACATAAAAACAAAAAAAAATCCCACATGGGCATAGCCTGTGCGTGGGTATACTAGATCAATGACAGGTCATAAGCCCTGTAAATGCCTAGACTTGTATTTTTCCTGCTCTCAAATGTTTTCCATCTCTGTTGTAATTTGTTAATTTATGTTAATCATAAGAATACAAATATTTCTTTCAAAAATAAATAATAATGGTGAATGATGAAATTTCCGAGCCCATCAAAATTTCATTGGGAGTACCACAAGGATCGGTTCTCGGACCGGTTTTGTTTATTATATACATAAATGATATTGTCGAAACATTAAAATATTCAAAAATAAGACTCTTTGCAGACGATGCCTTAATATATATATCGGGAGAAAATTATAAAACAATTATGGACAGACTAAATCATGATCTTAATAGTGTATCACTGTAGCTAAAAATTAATAAATTCAAATTAAATGTTAACAAAACTAAATATATGAATAAAGGAAACAAAAGAATAGAAATTACACCATCAATTGTAATAGAAAATGAAAAACTTAATGAAGTCACTGAAATTAAATATTTAGGTGTATTGTTGGATTCAAAACTTACATTTCACCAAAACGCTAAGATGGTAATAAATAAGATTGCAAAAAAATATCAATTTTGGGAAGGATCAGAAGATTTATTGATAAGGACTCCTGCAAAACTATTTAAAAAGCAATTATTGAACCACACGTTAACTACTGTAGTAGCATTTTATTTTTATCAAACAAAGAAAACATAGATAAACTAACTGTATTACAAAATAAAGCCTTTAGAATCATTTTGAAAAAAAACAGATAAACGAGGGTAAAGTCGATGGTAAATGAAATGAAATTATTAACATATAAACAAAGAATATTTTACAATACAATGATATTTGTTCATAAAATTATAAACTCTAATAAAAAAACAGAATTTTGGAAAAAAATTGATCGGAACCAGCATGAACACGATCACAATACTAGAGAAAAGAACAAAATTAGACTTCCATTTAGGAAAAAGGCAAAGTCACAAAATTCAATTTTATTTAAAGCAATTAAAAAGTATTACGAAATGGAAAAAAATATTTATGAAGAAAAAAACATATCAAAATTTAAAATAATGGTCAAAACATATGTGATAAACAATTTATAAATTAAATATATTTGCAATGTTATTATTAGAACACACATAACAATATGTATGATATGTGTGCCCTACTTTAAGATTTAAATAAATAAATAATCAGTATTGTGTTGAAGGCTTCTGGAACATTGTAATGGTGAGTAATTGGAGATGGTGGCTTATGGCGGACGATAACAATATAGTCTAGGTTCTCCGTCTGCAGCACAGCAGCTATCCACTATCCACTCAGAGCAGGTCACGATTTCCAAGTACTCCTTATTACCGCCCTTCCTCCATCTCCTCTATATGCAACGTACATTTACGGATAATTCACCAACTGATGAAGAACAAATTCACTTCATCATGATGCATGATGAAAGAAATAAAATATAATAATTGCATTTTCAGTATTTCACACGATGTAACGTCCGCCTTGTGATTTAGTTAGTGATTAGCGCGTTTGAATACCACTCAAAAGGTCGTGACAAAATAGTTTTTTTTTTTCATTTTTAATATTTTATTTATTTAAAATTTATTTACTAATAAACGGATTATTTTATTCATTTTACAAAAAAAAAAAAAACATTTTTAATTTCTATTTATTCATTTTTATAAATATTTTTTTTATTTTTTTTTATTAGTTATTTAACACTTTATAAACATAGACAATTTATATACATATAACGGTGGGAATATTGCTTTGAGGCAATTTCTTCCTGTCTACCCAAACCGTTCAGTTTGAGAAAATTACAAATACATGGACATATTAAATCTTACAATTTTAAACAAAAATTAAAAACAAAGATTAACAAAATAAAAATAGATACAAAATTAACACTATACTATGAATATTAAAAAAATAACACTATACTATGAAGAGAGGAGAGGGGATGGGAAGGATAGAAGAAGGATAGAGGAACAATTTAAATATTTAGATAGTGACATTTCAATCTTGACTTAAATGTAAATAAAGAAGGGGCGTCTCTAACATTAGTATGTAGATTATTACACAATCAAGCAGCAACTACTGCGAAAGAGGAGGCAAGAAAATTAGAGCAATTCCTACTCAGTTGTTGATGATTATATTTTTTACGCCTTTTGAAAAGTTTGTCTGAGTCTTTGGTTAGTTTTGTCAGGTAGTTTATTACATAATTTCAGTTTTCAGCATTAACAAGGCTCATGACCTGTCGTTGGCTGGTTTCAGTGGCCACTTTACACACTGTGTAACATTCACTATTTTGCCTACGTTTGAACATCCACACTTCCTCGACTCTTCGATCTGTTCACTTTTGTGAAGTAAAAGAGCTGAAACCTTTATCACGTGGGTGAGATTCATCCGGCTGAACCAAATCAACCCTCAAATCAATACTAGGCAACGCCTGAAAACAATTTTCCAATTTTCATACTTCTTATTTTACCAGCTTGTTGATGAATCTCACCCACATGATAAAAGTTTCGGCTCTTTTATTTATTATTTTATTCAGATAACAAATATATGTATACAATATTATACGATTTAAATAATAATTAAATACATTGACAGAGAGAAATTGTGGAAGGTTTTATCGGAGTATGGAGTAAATGGTAACCTGACAAGGGCTATTGCGTCACTGTATAAGGACAGCACAGCATGTGTGAAGGTAAATGGGTCATTCACATCGTGGTTTAATATTCCGAAAGGAGTCAAACAGGGATGTGTAATGTCACCATGGTTGTTCAACATATACATCGATAACTGTATGAAAGAACTGAAAGATTTAAGAATGGGAGCAAAAATGAATGGTATAACTGTTAACTGTCTTCTGTATGCGGATGATGCCGTGCTTCTTGCTAGCAGCAAAGAAGACCTTCAATTCTTAGTAACAAAAGTCTACAAGGTATGCAAGAAAAGCGATTTGCTTATGAATGTTGATAAATCGAAAGTGATGGTTTTTGAAAGGGATGAAAATATAACTAAATGTGAGATCAGCGTGAACGGAGATATTCTGAATCAGGTAGAAGAATTTGTGTACCTGGGAAGTATGTTTACTAGGGACGGAAAGGCCGATAAAGATATTGAAAGGAGGGTGAGTGCCGGGAACAGGGTGAACGGTGCACTAAAATCTACTTTGGCAAACAAATGTTTATCGCAGGAGGCTAAACTAGCAGTTCACAACGGAGTTCTAGTTCCAACTCTAATGTATGGGGGCGAAGTATGGAATTGGAAAAATAATGATGAAAGTAGGTTGAATGCTGTCGAAATGCGATCCCTCAGGCGAATGTGTGGTAAAACGATGTATGATAGGTGCACAAATGTCGAGATCCGTGAAGTGTGTAAGACTGAGACATGCATTATTGACAGAATCAAGAAAGGGGTGCTGCGTTGGTTTGGACATGTAGAGCGAATGGACAGCGAAAGAATGACTAAAAGGATCTACGATGCAAATGTTGATGGATGCAGAAAACGAGGAAGACCGAGAAAGACATGGCACGATCAAGTCCATCAAATACTTGAAGATGGACATGTCAAAAGTAGGAATAATCGGCGTGTGTGCATAAGAAGATGTATGAATGTAGAGGAAGCGAGGTCTGTATGCCAAGATATAGTGTTATGGCGTTCTATCCTCTCTGCCTACCCCTACGGGGAAACGGCGTGATGGTTTGTTGTTGTTGTTGTTGTTGTTTTACATATATTTACATTAACGTTTCCCATTACGTAAAAGAAAAAAAACAATTCTTGTGTACATAATGGGGAGTGACGTTCCACAATATTTTGTTTATTTTATTTTTAATTATTAATATTTTTAGGATAACAAATAAATTACAAAAAATATATATAAACGATGTTTTTAATCAGTGCTACACAAAAAATAATTACAATGTAACTTTTCACTTCTTTCTTAAATATATTGTATTCCTGACTGTACTTTTTATTTTCTTTGTTCATTTTTATTTTTATTTTTTTTATTCACACTCTTTATCAAAATACAAATTTAATTAATTAATTAAATTTCTTTATTCAAATACATATTTTATCAAAGAAAATACTCCTCTGTAAGTATAATGATGTTGTGCTGTAGTTCGGTAGTCAGATGGCAGAAGGGATCATCTGTAATTTTCAAAAATGTTCAGGAGAGCTGAAATACGTCTTAATTTTAAGACTTTAATCCACAAACTAAAATATTTTAGTTTTGCTTTTCAATAAAAAAATACTATTCGAAATGACACTGATTTTTTAAATTTTTTTCCTCGTGTATTTACTGAAATATTAATTAAAACTTTTGAAAACTAAAACATATCCAAAAATTGGGAATGAAGATATTACCACCTGTTCTAGGTCGCGTACTTACGTTTTGTGACCTAGAAACACTACTATTTATTTTGTCTTTATGTATTTGAAGCAAACAATCCTTTTTAAATACCAATTTTATTTCAAAAACCTTAAATTTAAAAAACAAATTACATAACAAATGTCAACAAATGGAAGAGTCGATGAAGTGTGGATGTTTAAACATAGGCAAAATGGTGAATGTTACACAGTGCGTCAAGTCATAGAAAAGTAATAATAATTTCACAGAATGTTTCAGAAATTTCTTTTCAGTATTGATTTTACAACCCCTATCTTAGTGTGTAGGTAATGGATGGAGTTAACCCCAAGTTAAATTTATGAATCGAACGTCATTAGAGTCACCTTTGTTCACTTGTTATTTTGGATAAGTGTAATATATGACACGCGCATTTAGCCATTTAATCAGTATACTCAAGTTATCATAATTATTTATTTTTTTAAATTTTTATTTTATTCATTGAAACCAACAATAATAATATGGCGCACTTTTATGCATTATAACGTATGTCAAAATTATATAATGAGGATGTCCAGTGTTTTTTTAATAATTATTTGTTGATAAACTATTTCTCTTTTCAATCCGCGTCTCGTGTCTGAGGATGGTGATCACGCCTGACTACAGGTATGGCTCATCTGCGGACAGTCTCCCTTCATCTGGAACGGTCTTGTGCTCTTCTGTAGGCATTCGTCAGTGATAATCAGGCTTTTGACACTGTGTCCTACTCGATACTGTGTAGAAGATTATCAGAAATAGGAGTCAATGGAACTGCATTAAAATGGTTTGAAAATTATCTGACAGGGAGAACTCAAACTACAAAAATAATGGATGAGACGGGAAAAGAAACTAGAAGCAAAAGTCAACCAGTCATAAACGGTGTGCCCCAAGGTAGTGTACTGGGTCCAATACTATTTCTTGTATACATTAATAATCTCTGTAACATGGAACTTGGCAAAGCCATTATTTTTTTCGCAGATGATACCGTAATCGTTTTCGACGGATGCTCATGGAACGATGTTTTTTGTAAGGCCACAGAAGGAATGGAAATAGTGAGAAAGTGGTTAGACATAAATTTACTTTCCCTCAATATTGATAAAACAAACTACATAACATTTAGCCTCAGTGGAGCTACCCAACCAGTCACATCTTTCAATGTTATGCTTCATACTTGTGGTTTAAACCAAATTTCTGGACAAGATAAAGTGCCGTGTACCTGCTCTCCCTTGAAAAGAGTTAATGAAATTAAATATTTGGGAATTATGATTGACAGCCATCTTAAATGGGAATCTCACATTTCTATGACTGTCAAAAAACTCCGAAAACTGATACATGTGTTCTACTCATTGAGAGGTGTTTTAGACTACGGAGCAGTTATATCGGTATATTTTGCACTGTTCCAGTCGGTTGCGTCATATGGAATAATTGGATGGGGTGGTTGTTCGGAGGTCATACTAAATCCATTGGTCATTCTCCAAAAAACAATATTGAAAATAATGCTAAAACTGCCATCTACTTACCCCTCTCATACTCTATTTGAAACAACAAATTTACTAACTGTCAGACAACTTTATGTTAGAGAAGTCCTTACAAATTTCTGGTCTTCAATAAAAAATAGAACACAACAAAATATTAAAACAAGATATGCAATGAGCATAAACTTTGGGGTACCTCTAAGTAGAACTGCCTTTTTTCAGAGGCATTTTGCAGTATTGGGCCCTAGGTTTTTTAACATGTTGGACCCTGACATAAAGACGTCTGTCACTTACAATGTTTATAAGAAGAAGGTGAGCAAGTGGTTTAGGGGTAGACCTTTTTATATCCTGTAATTATTTTCATGACTAAAAATTGTGTTGCTTTTAATTGAAAAAAATCTCTTATTGTTTTTATGTATATTCATTTTTACTTTCAATGTTTATTCATTTAAATATGTTTTTTTTTCTTTTTAATACTAGTATTTTAACCGCATCTTATTTTTTTTTTAAAATTATAAATGGTATATTCTGTAATTTATTTTTGTTCTTCAATTTTTAATTACTAACGATATATTTTCAAATTTGTATTTGAGCTTCAATTTTTATTATTATCGGTATGTTTTCCAATTTATAGTTTTGTTTAATTTCTTAATTACTAATTTTATATTTTATAATGTGTATTTGTGGTTCAATTTTTATTATTATCGGTATGTTTTATAATTTATAATAATTGTGTCTCATTTATTTACTATTAATGGCATATTTTTAAATTTATTTTTATGATTCAATTTTTATTATTATTACTTGCATGTTTTCTAATTTATATTTATATTGATTTTTCCTAATGTTATTATTATTCTTTGAATTTATTAAGCATCATTTAATGAAATTAAAAATAAAAAAAACACATGAAAAAAATAAGGTCCTTCCTAAACACAGGAATTTCCTAGCTAGTCGGGACCTGAAACAGATAAACTCTGTACATTTTAAAACTGTGAAATACTAAATAAATAAATGAATAAATAAATAAATAAATAAATAAATAAATCATCATATATCTAATTCTCCTGTACGTGTGATGTCACTGAACTTCTCCTAAACGGCTTAACCAGTTTACGTGCGGTTTTCAGCGAAATGTAGACCTTTGCGCTACGCGTGTTCGTAGATATGAATATTCTGTAAAAAATAGTTAGAAACATAAACATAAATATTTTTTTCATCGACCTACCAGGGTTGCATTTGACGAAAATCCATATGCAAAAATTAAAAGAATTTGGTTTTTTTTTGTTTAAAAAGAACAAACAACATTACCTTTTTATGGATCCCAATCAGATTCTTCCCTTACATTCCTTATAACATTTTATTTACCATTTGCATTTATTTATTTTTACTAAATTTTTGGTAATACTAAAATGATATTAACTGATATTTAATACATTTTTGAAAACTGCATTCATGAATAAAGTGCACCCCTGTTGGTGAGAAGAGCCGAGTTTGACATTTGCAAAAAGAATTCTATATTTGAAAATGAATTATTTTATATTTTGGAATTCAGCCATAAACACGTACTTAGGTACGTACTTTTCAATAAAAAATAGCAGAACAACGTCTGTCGGGTCCGCTTGTTGACTATAAATAATAGACTATAAAACTATGTCAATTTTAAAAACACAAGTTTAAATGTATCGTATTATCGGGGCTATGATTTTTTATGGATTTCTGTTTCTGAAATGACTCCGCGTGTAACGTTTCAAGTTATCTTCCGCTTCTCTCGGTCAGATCTGCCGATTGGTCCGTTGACGGTAAGTAAACCAGAAATCTTACACAACTCTCTTATCATTGGTAGATTCATTAGAACTAGTGACGTCGTTCAAAGTAGTTCGTTTTTATTGAACTATTAAAAAAAAAAAAATTGTACATTTTCGAGAAACTTTGGCGTATAATTTAATGCTCTAATTTTAACCGCGCCTTCTCAAACATTTTTTGTATCCGATTTCCCGTAGGGCTGAAATTCTCCTGTATGCAGAGAGTAACGCTAATATTTTTATCTTTTTAGGATGGTGTTTTGCAAACATGTGTAAGTGGGAACGAAAAAAAAAAACAGTAGGAAGAGGAAGTAAATATATATCTACTAATTAAAAAAAAATTAACAAGAAAAAGGAAGAATACTATAAATTAGAAATTTTGCTTTTGTAACGTCTCTTTCGCAATTTTCACATTTAAGGTCACTTAAACCAGCCATTGACAGGTCATAAGCCCTGTAGATGCCTGGACCTTATTACCTTCTCTTAAATGTTTTTCATCTCTGTTGTAATATGTTAATATAAACAGCTCCCCAGGGAGTTGAATCCAGTCCTTGTCTACAAAAATTTGGACAAACTCAAAATATTGTTGATAAATTACCTGGTTCATGAAGAAGTATAGAAATTGAAAAAATAATATTTTCAGGCGTTGCCTAGTATGTAGGTGAAATAATTCAATTCGTTGAATCTCACCTGCATAAATAAAGGTTTCAGCTCTTTAACTTCACAAACATCAACAGACGAAAGAACTGAAGGAATATAGATGTTCGAATATAGGCAGAATGGTGAATGTTACACAGTGTGTAAAGTGGCCACTTAAACCAGCCATTGACAGGTCATAAGCCCTGTAGATGCCTGGACTTCTATATTACCTTCTCTTAAATGTTCTTCATCTCTGTTGTAATATGTTAACATTTAAGGTTGTCAGTTATCAGTCTTATGTAATCTACGCATGCAATTTGGCAAGACATAATTATGGAGATGTAAAGATGTGAGACGTGATACCTTACCCAAAGAGAAAGGCCTTTGATATGTAGTGCTACAATGAAAGCATCCACCCCTTTCCCGAAACTGTTCATAAAGACTTGAGTCTTTCTTCAGTTTCGCATATCAATTTTTTTTTTTAAAACTAATTAAGCGAAAATTTAATATTTCTTTACAATCAAACCACGAAAATAACAAAACAAATAAACTTTAAAAACTTTCATTGTACCCCTCACTGCAGTATTGTCAGTTTGTGATCAATCAAATACACATGGTCAGCACAATCACCTTTTTCTAATTTCCCAGTATTACAGTGGAGGAATACACTGTTAGCTCCAAATTGAGACCGCGGCCGCACGCTCCAGATCCCGCATCGGAAAAGAAGAAGAACGTAGTAATACAAACAAATCAATCAGACGACACGAAACCCAGATACATATAGGAAACATTAGAATAATTTGCCCTATACAACATGCACTCAATCAACAGAAGAAAAACAATACGTATCTATAACAGATCACAGTGGAACATCAAATTATTAAGACACTACCGGCAAAATCCCAACACAGATCCTAACATGATCCCTATCGAACTCAGGCGAAATTACTTTTCGTCATAGTACTGAATTCCTCGTAAAAACCATTTTCCTAATACCAACAGTAGAAACAATCATATGCAAAGACCTTAATCGTCCTAACAATCTCACAGACCTTAAACCAGACGAAACGGGTCCTAGAGCATGGTCGGCGCGTGGTTCTCTGGAGTTAGTCTATTATTTAGATTTGTAATTTACCATTTCCCTTCTATGGGACAAGAACAACACAGATGGACAAGAGTTCAGTTCAGACAACCAATGCTAGTACCCAATTATGTATCCTTTTATCTTAAACTGATTTAGTACTCATGGTAGGCCTTTACCCAGTTCCTCCCATTTTTCTACCCATTCGCTCACAAAATGCAAAAATGCTTTAACGTTAGTTGGATTAGCCAATAAGCTTGGATTCCACATCGGCCTCGTCACCTCTGTCAAGCCGTTTAACATGTTTTCCCTTTCAGTATCTAAAATCGGGCAATGCCATAGGATATGTTCAGCCGTCTGACGGGGCTCCCCGCAAGTACATTCAGGATCTCTTACTAGTGCGAGGTCATATAATTTTGACCTAAACTCACCATGTCCAGACAACATCTGGACAACACAGTGATCCAAGTTAAGCATGACATAATAGCGGGATGGTTAAGGGGACAAATCACAACGGGCGCCCCCGACGGGAGTAAGTATTTGGAGCAAGTGTGCGAGGATTTGATCTGCGCCTCAAAAGTCGAGCTGAAGAGGGCCGCGGAAAACAAAGAGATGACGAGATGCAGGACTTGGCTGCAAACCGATCCCCAGAATAAGACAGATATGAAGAAGACGCTATCTATGACGCGATATTTCTGTGTTAATTCTGCAACTAACTGTAAAACATTTATAGTGTATAATACCTGCATAACACCATTTTTATATCACTCTTGTGAGAAATGACACCATTATTTACGTCACGCTTGGAATATTTTGCCTTCCTGACTCCATCTTGGTATTATGCTTCATAATATTAATGTCTTCCAAGGTGGGTGAGTTCAGCCATCCATCACTTACACGCCCATTAACATACCAACCTCCCGTGGTTATTACACCCGCCATTTTTAGGTTAAGGAGAGGCATTTCGCTAGCGAGCACGCTGGCGTTAGATAGTTTACACGATTCACAAAAATACGTTCTTTATAGGTAGATGTATCAAAAATATCTCAAGAGCCACGACGTCTGTCCGGCTCCAAAGTTTACCTCAGAACTTTTAAAGACTAAGTTTGCGTTTGAAAGTAAATAATTATTCATTCGGTTCATTCCATTCACATTTATATGAAAATCGCGCACTAAAAAATAAATGATAATTAATAGTTTAAAAATAGAACAAATAAACATTTTCTTTTTTTAATTTTTTTTATTTGTTTATTAATAAATTTCATAAAAAGTACATGTTTTTGTAAAATTCTAAACATATCTACTTTAACACATCTAGTAAATGTTATCACTGTAGTAACTCTCAAAAAAAAGACTAACTCTTGTGCTTGAAGAGTGACTTACACTGTTGTAGTTGTTTATTTATAAGAGTTTATATTTTATTTTATTAAGAATTTTAAATACGAGTACATGAGAGTAAAAAAAAGAAAACATGGGATATATAAAGAAAAAACATAAAACAATAATACATTCGTACTAATTAAAATTTAATGTTATTTTTACACATGTGCGAAAAATTTCTTTAGAATAACTTTCAATTTATTTATTAATATATTATTTTTAATAGTTTATAGTTCATTGGGAAGATTATTATTATTTTTTACACCTTTGAAGACAAAGCTATTTTGACCATAACTTGTATTGTATTGTATTTTATTTTTATGTTGGTATCTGAGTGACTTATTAATCTCAAATTCTTTTATTTTTTCTTCTTTATAAATTTGTATAATAGATTTTTTTATAAAGAGTGTCTACTGTATGAACCTTAAATATTTTACAATGACTTTCCTTATTGAATGTTGAGGGTTTCTTTAAAATTACTTTAATAATTAATCTTTGTACTATTTTAAGACAGAAAAACCGATACATGGATTAGAGCGAGAACAAAGGTCACCGATGTGGTCCATAGGGCTGCCAACCAGAAATGGAGCTAGGCTGGTCATATAGCCAGAATCACAGACTCTAGATGGACCAAAAAAGTCCTGGAATGGCAACCCAGAACGGATAGAAGGTGTCGGCAGGCCTCAGTCAAGGTGGTCTGATGACATAAGACGAGTTGCAGGAAGTGTTTGGATGCGGTTGACTCAGGATAGGAAATATGGAGACTAAAGGGGGAGGCCTGTGTTCACCATTGGACATCTACCACTTTACACACTTTACATATGTGTGGCCACTTTACACACGTGTAAAGTGGCCACTTAAACCAGCCAATGACATGTCATAAGCCCTGTAGATGCCTTGACTTCTATATTATCTTCTTTAAAATGTTCTTCATCTCTGTTGTATTATGTTAATGTTAACAGCTCCCCAGGGAGTTGAATCCAGTCCTTGTCTACAAAAATTTGGACAAACTCAAAATATTGTTACCATTGTTTTATTTACAAAATAAATATTAAGTTTAAATATTCCCCTATGGTTTTCATAAAAACTTTTATATTCAAAGTTTGACATCAAGTCGGCACGGGTTATCGCTATCCGATTTCAATAATATTTATTATTTCAGTTATTAAGGTCAAATGGAAATAAGGGGGTATGCGTGTCTTAATCTGTAAAAAAAAAAATGCCCTTATAGTCTGGGACACCCTAATGTCCATGTGTATATATATTTTTTTTAAATATGTGTATATATGTGTATGTGTGAATGTATATGTATCAAAATGTGAATACGAGTAAGTTTATATTTTATTAGTCTGTGCTCTCTATTAATATGTTAACTATTATCATTTATTTGAATGTAATTGCCTAGCTTGGAACGGGGTATGTATTCTTGTTAGCTGGGCAGAGTGAACGTAAAATTGTATTTTTGATAAAAGGTGTAAATAAATTAATAAAAAAAACCGTTTTGCAAACTCTATGAGGCCAAGGACCCTGTGTTGAGTTGGGATACAACATTATAGAAAGTGGAAGCTCGTACATAATTAAATAATACCAAATATAAAAATGAAATATTATGACAACACGCTTAATAGTATATAAATCTATGCAATATCTCGCAGCAGTCTCCTGCAATGGTCTCTTCCCTTAGACAAAATTCAGACTTGTACACTCCTCCCGAAAATATAAAATGTATTTTTATTTTATTTATTCATTTTTTCCATTGTAAACAAATAAATACATCACAATGGAAAATCCGTGAACACCTTATATTAAATGTCAAAATATTTACGTTTCGCGACGTATAATCCTGCTGCGCAATCACATATTTGAATTTCACCGATGTAAATATGGAAAATATTCCAAAAGTACTGTTTTTATTTTATTTTTATTTTTTTTAATTTCATGCTATTTATTGCATTTAGCCGGAGGCTGGTAAGCCAAATGTTAAGAAATGCAGTCTCCATAGTAATTGTAATTTAATTTTAACTTTTTTGTATTGGATACTCCTTACTATTTTGCAAATTTTTGGTATTATTTTTTAAAGTAAACGCTGATTTTTCGCTAGTGAACTGTATTTATTTACGAGGAAAACAAAAAAACAAACCAACACGAGCGTTGACTTAGAGATATACACGCGTGGACTCATGACTGCGATAACTTCAGCATGTTCATTATTGTTCATTGTGATCGCTCAAATGCTTAGCATGTTTTTAAGCACGTTTGTAGTTATTTGTGATTGAGCTGCAGGTACGTGAATATTTTGACTCTGTCGCGTATTATACTGGTGGACGGTGGTTGATGCACCGTTTTTGCAATCTTATAATACGGTATTACCAAAATGGGAGAATGCTAGTGAGTTTGTAAATGTCTTTGACAAGCGTTTCCATTAGGCTACCGTATTCCTTTCGTAAGTATGTTCTCCACCATTTTTGAGATATCTGTCAAACTACACGATAATTCATGTTGCCTTGATATTAGACCGCATTTGAGTCAATTCGCCCCGGTTATAAAACAATTAGATAACCCTTTATATGCAAATGTCTCTTGTTTCCGATTAGTCTCGCCTACTAGCGTAACCAACTAGAAGTTAAGGGGTTAAATCATTACTTTCCTTGTCCGTTATATAGCGGAGTGAAGGTGTTCGGTGTATCACAGCTGTCCTTAATATGCGTAGAAAATTCGATGAAATTCAAAATATATTTTTTTAAATGTTCGCATACCTTGACTGAGGTCCGGGGTTTAATTACCGCCAAGATTAATATGAAATATTGATTTTAAAACACTAAATATTTTGTGATTTTATTTATAATTTTAGGAATATTAATTATCAGAATAATGGAAGACAAGATTTTTTTACATAAATTAAATAAAGAAGGTACGTGTATTTAAAAAAAGTCGGTATTGGAATATTCCGTCTTACGTAATTCCACCACAATCCCAAAAAAAACTTCCTTTCCAGCATGGTCGTTTCAGATTGGAAATTGCAAAGCCCTGGTGTTTATCCAAGAGGTGAAACGGATATTCGGTAACTATCCGGTATCCGGCTTAATTTTACTATCAGGCCGGATACTGAATAGTAGCTTAGTATCCGGCGGATACCGGAACTGCAAAAAAATCATGAAATAAACGCCACTAAAACGATTAATTGATACCAACTGTATTTAGGAAATAACCCTTATTATTCGAAAAATTGACATAGTTGCATAAAATCGTTCGTTAGTGTTCAGTATACACTCTTAAATAAGAATGTAATTCGCAAATAAAGAATGTTCATCAAAAACATTTTTTTTATTACAATTTTCTGGGTGAACAAAATAAAGCGCGATGGATGAAACTAACCAACACTATTATAATTATTTAATTAATACACTTATATACTATATTGATACGCAATTCAATAAGAGGTATTTTTTTGTGGTAGGTCCGAGGATCTTTAATTTACTGGTTCAGATGACAAAGGAGTCTGAGTCATTTTCAAAATTCTAATCGGGTTTGAGTAATTGGTTTGCTCAAACGAAAATGGATCACTGCTATATAATGTAATAAAAATGTAATAAGTGGTATAATGTATAAAGTATTATTGTTGTGTATAAATTTAATATGTATGTATAAAATATAATATGTAAATGCAAATATATATGTGTATATGTGTGTATGTATGTTTATGAATGCATTACAAGTGCCCCGACTCAACACGGATTTTCTAAAGTCGGGGCAAGTTCACAGGAATGTGTCGTTCCTGATTGTGTCGCTATAAAATTTGTTTATAGAATTATCTGATTGTGAAAATATTTCAACCCCCTTTTTATTTCATGCCCATTATCACATCATTTTTCAAACATCTCCTTTCTCTTCCTTAATCTCTCCTCCTTTCCTTTTTCCTCTTTCCTCTTTTTTCCATTTTCCCATTGAGTAATAGTTTTGATTTAAGGTAATTTATAAACAAATACGTTTATTTCTATTTTTATATATTATTAACTTTTTAATCTTTTTTTTCTATTAAATATGTTCTGTAACTTGAATTTTAAAAATAAAACTTTTATTTTATTGGTTGGTTGGAAGAAATTGCCATTTGGCAATAAGCCCGCCAATGTGCAAATAAAATTATGTACAAAAAGTTAAATAAAAATAAATAAATTAAATTTTTTGTTTTTAACTATGAGAGAAAATCGATATCTGGTGGCCAGATATTCGGCTATCCGGCTTAAGAACTCGCCGAATATTTGGTATCCGGCTAAACCACTATCCGTTTCATCACTAGTTTATTCCCTTTCGGTCAACCAGTGCAAAAACCGGTGGGATACTTTTTTGAAGGAAGTTGAATGCTGACAAAAACGCAGTACACGAGATGCATATGGGTGAACCAGCAAAGGCTACCTGTCTTTAACAAATAATAATGCGAATAGTGCTTTTACAAACCATTAGCATAGTATACTGAATAATATTTATTTGGGGATGTAAGTTAATATTGGTGATATAAGATATATATTCATTCAGTCTGTATTCTGTATACCTACGGTGCTATCGATGCCATCACTAATAAGGCAATGAAAGGTCTCGGATATTTGCAGCGAACTGTAAAGGATTTTAATTCCATCACTACCCTCAAAGTGCTATTTACCGCCTTGGTTAGAAGTAATTTAGAATTCAATTCAACAATTTGGTCACCTTATTACAATGTTAATATTTTAAAATTAGAAAGAGTACAACGTAAATTACTTAGATTCATCAATTACAAACTTAACATACCCACTGAAAATATTAATTACGATAATTTATTATGTGCATTAAATATGTCAACTCTTTGTAAAAGAAGAATTATAAATGATTTATTAAAGTTATATAAAATAGCAAATGGCGTATTGGACGTCCCGGAATTAACTAGTGTTATCAGCTTAAAAGTACCAGTTCGAAAAAATCGGCAGCTAACGATATTTTTTTAATCTCCTGGCAGTCACAATTATTATTACAATTCACCAATACCTAGACTACACCGGCTAGGTAACGAGTATGGTGAAGTTAATATATTTCGTCTGTCTTTATATAAATATAGGTTAAGTATTCAAAAGGTTATAAATTAATTTGTATAAAATTTCTTAATATTGTTCTTTATTTACTATTTTGTTTTCTCATGTATCTCTATAATAATGTATAAACTTATATGTATGTATATGTATGTGTGTATGTTTTCATATGTAAAATTACTAAATATTTTTCTATGTACCCTATACCTATGTTGGTACATTTCCTGATTTTTACTGATTATTCTATCTTTTAGCTTTTCTTATGTTATCTTTAATTTTAACTAAATTTACATACTTATGTTTTACTGCTGCACTTGAATGTAATTTCTAATATATGTAAAAGCCCGTAGGGCGTGTAAATTAATAAATAAATAAAAAACGGAACTGTTATGTAAAAAAATGTTTTTGTTAGTTGTTTTGTTTAGTAGTTGTTAAAACAGTTTAATTTGTGAAACGGTAGCTGCTACTTCTTTTAAATGACCGAAACGCCCATCTATACGCCCATGTATACGCGGTAAACAGGTTAGTAACAAAGGTAGTTTATTTGAGAAAGGTGACAAAAATATAGCGCATTTTGTCTAGTTCTAATCACAAAAAAACGCTGCTGTTGGTTACCAATGCAGTGCCCTATGCACCATTAGTAACAGAAAGGGATTGACGATGAAAAATGTTAAAGTGAATTAACGAAATTCTCTAAATGAGCTCCCTGGTGCATTTTTATACTTTGGTAAAAGCTTGGGGTAGCTTTTTTAGGAGGGTGGGTCGATTAGTTTGTGTGGATTATTATTTGTGTTTATTTACTTAAGTTCAACGTGGTGTGTCAGTCTTAGACTGCGAGCGATCCAAATCATCTGCTGTCATCTTAAAATACTTCGGTCAGGGGTAGTGCACAATTTTATTTATATACAAAAGAGATTTTCTGTTCTTATTTGATCAAGTCCCCATCTCTTAGAACACATTTTTATAAATTATTCCGTTAAATCAACACGACAGGTGCATTATTTTTGTAATCCATTGTTATAAAAAAAAAGTTCTAAACTCCGTTTTTCATCGTAGCTGCTCTAAATTTAACTTAATTAGTTACTAAATTTAGGTAGATATTTTAAATACGAATTTTTTTTGTTAAACTCTCAAAAGACTGTGGTAAATAATTCCTTTGCGCGTTGTGATGTAACATCTTGTTACTACAAGCAAAAGACGGAATGTTCTAAAGTTTCGATATTTGGAGAAAAAAAACATAGAGACGCTGTTTAATAAATCCCTTTAGCCATGTAATAACAAAAAAAATCATAAATAAACCAGTCATCTCACTTGCGTGTCCCCCCATAATTGCCTATAACCGACGGAATCTGTTTCTGAATCGGCCACAAAACAGCGTCTCTGTCTTGCTTGTAATAAGTTTTATCTTCGTGCTCTGTCTTTCGCGGATTTATTGCTGTATTGAAGTAACTTTAATTCTTCGCTTAGCAAGGATAAATATTTTTGTATTATAATAATCCAGCTTAGTTATACAAATTTAAGTTTCCGAATCCGGTGTAAAAATGTCCATTTAAAGATTTAAAAAAAACACAACTTCATCATTTAAAAAAAAGAGAGATATTTAAGTCTTGTATCGTATTTAGACTAGTGTGACATCACAGCCACACAAGAGTTAAAAAAAGTTTTAAAACACACATATAAATGTTTATCTTTTTTCTTCTATTGTTGCTTGTTTAAAATTTGAAAAAAAAACAGACATAATTTATGTTTATCTTATTTATTAGCGATTTCCGAAACGGTTAATTATATTATCATAATCTCTCTTACTCTCCTCCATTTTATTTATTTACCCTCAACCTACTTTCAGTGCTCTTCTTTCCTTTTTTAAAATAACATTTTATATTTGATTCCTAGTACGTAACAATATCTATAATATTAATACTCTAGAATTGATTGATTGCATCAGTCCCCCATATTTACGCACAGGAATTTGAGTCTTATTATCGTGGTAATTAATCTTAATCAGTAATTCAATCAAAAATAACCACCAACGTGCTTAAAAACATGCTAAGCATTTGACCGATGACAATGAACAATAATGAACATGCTAAAGTTATTGCAGTCATAAATCTACGCGTGTGTAATCTCTAAGTCAACGCTCGTGTCGGTTTGTTTTTGGTTTTCCTCATAAATAAATACAGTTCACTGACAAAAAATCGGCGTTTACTATAAAAAATAATACTATATAATGCATTTGCAAAAAAAGGAGTATCTAATACAAAAAAGTTAAAATAAATTACAATTACTATCGCGACTGCTTTTTTTGACATTTGGCATACTAACCGCCGGCAAAATGCAATAAATAGCATGGTTAATAAATATAATAAATAAATAAAAATGGCAGTTTTGTAATATTTTTACCAGTGAAATTAAAACATGTGATTATGCAAGAGGATTAAACGTAGCGAAACGTAAATATTTTGACATTTCATATTAGATGCTCACGAATGTTGCATTGTGATCGCAAATACGACAAACAACCATGTTGAGAAATTGTTATCACGTCGCTTATTAGCATGTCGATAGTTATTTGTGATTTTATTAGTGATTCGTCTGCTAAAATTGAATGTAAAAGTCGGCCACAGCTGACTGATATCCATTTAAATTGCGTATTGTTTTCTTTTTAATTTTGATCGCTTACCAGCCAATATTTTATTTTTGTTTTTGTAGCATTATTTTGAGTGAGAGATTATTAATTATTAAATGTATATTGCTCCGAGCAACAAACAAAAGTGAGGCTCAAAAGGATGATACTTCTAGATAGCCGAGATCTTAATTAACCGAGGCGAGTAGAGCCGAAAACTAAGGCCCGTAGGGCCAATAAAACGAGGTTCGAAGCGTTGAATTCTCTGTGTTCCACTGTTATATTTGTAAAAAACTTTAGCTGGATGTAGGAATGTACTATTTTTATGGCAACTTATTTATTTATATTTTCGAAATCGAAATAAATTACATACCAATGGTTGACACCGCACATTTTCTGACACTCATTAAATGCAATATCTGTCAGAAACATAATATGGCGCCGTTTATAAAAACTTCCCGTTTCCATTGTAATAATATGTAAAAGGCACCTTTAGCTTCTACTTTTTTTTCTTTTTTTATTTATCACAATATTATTGCTGGGTCTCAGAATTTTATTAAAGTAAGCATGACTTTTTATAGTAAAAATAAAAATGGTAGCCTCGTGGTATAATGGTCAGCGCGTCAGGCGTTATAAAGGTGGCGTTTGGTTTTCACTGAGTAAATATCTGATCTGCATACAGCCTTCATACTGTTGAATGTGGCGCCGCAATCCCAGTTCTTTTTGAAAGCAGCCATTTTCCGTCTCCAAGGAGTGATATTCCAAACGCTCTCGCGGCAGTAAAAAACACTTTTATCTCGTGTATTAATTTACAAAATACACGAGATAAAAGTATTTTCTACGGCCGCGACAGCGGTTCAGAATAGCACCTCAGTGGTGGTATTCTGAATCTACTCTAACCCCTAGAGAGTGGTTAATTTGGGGAATTTTATTTTTTTCATGCACCTAAACTTTACTTCGTTTATAGCCACACTGATGATTGAACGTTAAACAAATACGAACACGTGAATCTAAATACGATGTTTTTTATTTATACCATTATTGCGACCTTAATTAGGTTGAATTCACGTTTAATAATCAGTGTAGCCATTTTCGGCTCGTGGTGTGATGGTCAGCGCATTTGCCTACCAAGCAAGAGGTCTCGGATTCTATTCCCGACAGGGTTAATATGAAATATTTATTTGATAAGGTGTTTTCACACTAAAATATTTCAAGTCCCTGGACTGGTACCTAAGGCGTAATACTGATCATATTACCTTCATGTGACAAAAAAATGATTCAGATACGCTGCGATTAGTGCAGTGCAGTACCAATGCAGTGCCTTTTGCACCATTAGGTGCAGATATGGAATGATGACGATGTAGTCATTTTGTGAAGTAAAGTGTCGTCGTATTTAAAAAATGAAAATCCCCAAATCAACCACTTTCTAGAGGGTAGATAAGATTCATAATACCACCCAGGTATTTGAAACTCTCGACCCTTTCGATGATTTGGCTTAACCGAGTCAGGATATTTTTGTCAATTAAAAGGTTTTTACTAAATGTT
Organism: Micrasema longulum; assembly: GCF_059751315.1. NCBI lineage: Eukaryota > Metazoa > Arthropoda > Insecta > Trichoptera > Brachycentridae > Micrasema > Micrasema longulum. The sequence continues at coordinate 769,842 of NW_028277266.1, forward strand.
ATTGAATATTTGTATTTAACCACTTACCTACCGACTTTTCTATGTCTACCGGTTTCGAGACGTGCCCGTCTCTTCGTCAGGACACTAACTAAGCCAACATGCAAACCAACATGCAAAACCCACTATACACCTTTACCATAGTGGTTGAATAAATCATAAAAATATTTTATGTTGTTTGAGAAATAGTTAAAAAAAGGGAGAGGAGATGGAGGGAGGGGGTGATCTTAGTGATTCAATTAGTGTCCTGACGAAGAAACGGGTACGTCTCGAAACCGGTAGACATAGAAAAGTCGGTAAGTGGTTATATACAAATATTTGATAACATTTAGTAAAATGTTTGACCACAAAGTTAATGCTTTAAATATTTATTTTTTTATTAATAATATACACGGCACGCAGTGCCTTTTACCTTTAAAATATACATATTAAAAAAAATATAAAACATTTCAATATAATGTCAAAAACATAAAAATTAAATATAAAAGTATTATTTTACATAAATACTTTATATTTAACACAGCAGTTTTGTAACAAAAACATATTAAGACATAAAAAAAATAATTAAATAATGTGTGCAAATAAAATTTTAAAAGGAAAATAATTTATATATATTTTTCTTTAAAAGGTACAAAATAAAAGTATATTAAATACAATAAAATTATTTTGTTTCATAAAAATTAAAAAATAGTATTAAAAATGACAATTAAAGTAATTTAAAAAAATAAGTATACACGTAAATAGTACCCATATAAAAGTAAACATAGAAATCACTATAATCTAAAAAATTACAATTACCGTTCATCATCTTTGAAATGATTAAATATAGTTAATTTATATAAGCTATACTTTAAGTGAAAAATATCAGCAAGTCGGAATAGTTATTGCCGAGAACATGGAGTCGATTCAGATATTAATATTATATAAAAGGTTATTAATAGATTATATTATATTATTATAAATATAAAAGGTTTTATGCTTTAATATATAATTTTAGTAATGTGTGTGAAGTAACCAGAATCCTGGACGCGCGTTTTTTGCGCTCAGGTAAAAATCCTGATAAAAGAAATCGAGTAAAGATAAGCCCGCCTCCTAGTGTGGTGATTGGAGCATTCGCCTTCTATACTTGAGGTCCCGGGCAGATTCCCGGGAAGAAGGATTTGAAATATTAATGTAAAAAATGGTTTTACACTGCAATATTTCATTGTTTCTGGACTGGCACTAGAACAGTATGATTTATTTACCTCCCTGCAACAGATGACCGAGATACGGTGCATTTACTTTAGCAATTACTTAGCAATTCTTCTGACCCTAACATTATGTTCTATAATAAATACTGTAACCTTGATATATGTTATAACTGCGAAAAAATTAAAACTGAAAAGTCGATCAAATATTTGAAAGTAACGTTAGACTGTCAACTCAAATGGACCAATCATATTTTTTTTAAAGTTATGAAATTAAGATATTTGACCTATGTTTTCAAACGTTTTACTAGTTATGTTCATCCAAACACTAGCAAAATGGTTTATCATGCTCTTGTACAGTCTTTTCCTTTTTATGGAATAATTGGATGGGGAGGAGCCAATAATAATTATATTAAGCCTTTAGAAACCGTACAAAAATTAATTATTAAAATTATACTTCACAAAAAATCATCTTTTCTCTCCAACCAATCATTACAGGAAGCTACGAGAAATCTATTGCAAGCTATTGTCTAAAATTTCGTTTTTATGCGCCAACATGTATTTCTTTAAAATATTAATAGAGTCAAAGAAATCCCTTATTGTAAATTTAGACTCAGGCAAAGAAACTCATTTTTTATAGCTTCAAAACTGTTCAATGCATTTCATACAGATAATATATTAGCTATGAATTATTTGAATATATTTCGATTTAATTTTTTGTAAAAATTATGAATAAAAAAAACAGATTTAAATACCTTCCTTTTTTGATGAATAGAATATACTATCACTAAAGGTTTCTCATTTTTAGTGACAAAAAAGTGTTCTAATATCACTACTCATTTTTTAACTTACAAATATCTATTGTATTCTTTCGGTCGCCTTTATTTCGATTAAAAATAAAATGTATATCCACACACAGGCTATGCCTTTGTGGGATTTTTTTTTGTGTTAATGTAATAGTTTTTTTGTGTATTTGTAACTAATTGAACCTATTGTAAATGCAAAAAAGATATTAAAAAATGCAGTGCCTTATGCACAATCAGGTGCGGATACGGTTAGACGATATTTACTATTATTCCGAATTGTTGATTGCAATGCAGTATTTGCTAAATATGACACGCAATCAATAAACACATTTATCGGGTAACGCGTAAATAGACCATATTCATATCGAATTGACAGTAAAAAGCTTTGAGCTGAGCCAAATATAAAACGACTTGTATTGCTGAAAATGAAACGGTTTCAGTTTTCTAAGGGTAGGTTTGTACAGTATACAACCTTCAAGGTCTTGGGGGATGAAACAGGAGCCACCTGGAAAGGGTGAGGCTAGAAAGGGAGCCTATCGATTGACAATATTGTGGAGCAAACCTCGTTTACAAAGGGGCGATGAAAAATTTATATCTGCAGACAAAAATACATGTTTTTATTTTTCTTGGTTTAAATTATAAAGTTTAGGTAGCTCACACATAAATAAATTGTAAATTGGCATTAATTCAAATGTATTTTTAAGATTTAAGATATATTATAACAACTCGGCTCCGCCTCGTTGCATCGGGCAAATATATTTTTTTTTAAAGATTTTTGAAATGCAATATAATCATTATTCAGGATTGCAACCTGGGCCGCGATTACAAAGGCTTTCTTCATTAATAGATACATATGTATTCTTCATTAATACAAGTCGGTATAAATTAAAATCGATATTTGTACGAAATGTATGAAAATGTAAGAAAATGTGTATATTTGTATGAAAATTTAAAGTATCCTTATCAGTTACCTGTAATTGAACATTTTTCATACAGAAAACTTAATTTTACTTTGTAGACAAAATCGAAAATAAATTTTGACTGCCAACTCTAATGTATGGGAGCGAAGTATGGAATTGGAAAAAATGAAAGAAGGTTAAATGCTGTCGAAATGCGATTCCCCGGGCGAACGTGTGATAAAACGATGTATCATAGGTGCGCAAATGTCGAGATCCTTGAACTGTGTAAGGCTGAGACATGCATTATCGACAGAATCAAGAAAGGGGTGCTGCGTTGGTTTTTTTATATTTTTTTATATAGAAGTTGCTTTATTATTTACCTTACTTATAATATACAAGGTTTATATTTCAAAAGTGGATTTTTCTGCAATTAAATTTCTTTAAATTTATCCAAACTGTTGGGATCAGGAGGGATATACTAATGTGGGCCAATCAGGAACTTCTCAGCATTTGCTTATGTGGAGAGGAAACCACTCAAAACTCTTCAGGAGAAGCCGGCCTGTTGGCAGTAGTCGACAGGCCTTCCGTTCCACTAGAGGAGTGTTCGGTGCTGCGTTGGTTTGGACATGTAGAGCGAATGGACAGCGAAAGAACGACTAAAAGAATCTACGATGCAAATGGTTGAAAGATGCAGAAAACGAGGAAGACCGAGAAAGACGTGGCACGGTCAAGTCCATCATATGCTTGAGGATGGACATGTCAAGAGTAGGAATAATCTGCGTGCGTGCATGAAAAGATGTATGAATGTAGCGGAAGCGAGGTCTGTATGCAGAGACAGAGTAATATGGCGTTTTCTCCTCTCTGCCCATCCCTGCGGGGAAACAGTGGTATGGTTTGCTGTTGTTGTTCATTAGAATACGGGCCCATTGCTGATCGGAGAGAGTCTGATTTGCGTTTCCGTTTCGCCGCGCTTGGTGCCTTGTTATGTTAATAGATTTGGACCTGGGATTCAATGTTGCCAGTGTCCATAAGGTGTTCAATTAAGACTTCCATATTCCCTTCTCTAAAATGATCTCCACCTGTGTTGTAAGATGTTAAATATTTATTTATTGAAAATCCGTGGACTACCAATGGTGTCTTTAATGTGTATCTTTAGATGTGAAATAAAATATTTTTTATTATTATTTACGCACACTATTTTAGCAAAAAATCATGACCTTTATCCATTCTCTTTAATTACCCACTGTATAACCGTTATTGAAACTTGCACCTTGAATTTTTTATAAACACATTAGGTTCTTATAACTAATGGATGCTTCGATTAATTTAGCATCTATATTCGACTAATTAAATGCCATTTTAAATGAGAATATCATTGACAATACTTATTTGTTTTAAAAAGTTGGTATTTTTATTATGCAGAAAAAAATATTATTACTTAAGCGTAGACAAATTAATTGAATTGTATACAATACTTTCCTAAATTTAAATTTAAGACATAATACATATAAAATTATTTATAAATGAGATGCACGTATATACCAGCGGCGAACCGTATATGGAAGCGATTATGTGCAGCATTAAATTTGACTAACCATAATGATGTTTTATTGTAACTTTATTTACAGAAAAACAAATAAATAATTAATATTTATTTTTAATAATTTCGACTGTTTGTATTTTGATCCAAATATAAATATAAATTTTATTAAAGCGCGCCCAGCGCTCGAGGTGAGCTAAGAAACTAGCCAATTATTCCAGTTTATTTTTTCAAAAAAATAAGTATACTTCATTTGGAATGTCTTAACCCCAGTGCGGGTTTTTTCTCATAGATTAAACTTGCAGATTATACAAATTATTTGAAGATTCTTTATTTGGAAAACAGTATTTCAAACATAATTTCTGAAGGGCTATTTTTCTTTGAGATGGTTCTTTTGACATAAGACCATAATTACTTTCATGCGTCATATTGCAGAACATATGGCGCTCTTAATTTCCAGAACAATTCGGTCAGTTGACACTTCAATTGAATACCTAATATCGACTGAATTCGTAGTGGTATTTATTTATTTATTTTTTAATGAATTATATATTAAAGTAATGGATAATATATCTATATAATATAATATATCACGAAGTTACATCGTTTGAGTTGATTTCATGGATGAGAGTTGTTGTATCACACAGAACCATAAAAAAAGATCAATTTATTTTAGGTATATTTTACTTACATTATTTTATGTACCTCCATGTAGGTACGAATATGTGTTTTTTTTATAGCTTACCTGTAAATAAAATCACCATTCGCCACTGGTATATACAGTATTATTTCTAGAGCACACATAAGAATGTATAATGTACTTTTTTGTATGGAGTTATAAGCTGAGGTAATCGGCTAGTTTTATCGTTCACTGAGAACGGGCTGGGCGCTAGGCTCACTTTATAGATATTTTTTTTGTATATTCAGATTCTGTTAATGCTAAAAACATTGGAGTCCTCAGTCCTCAGGTATACCACTGAAATAGCTTGTTCTAAAACACCAGTAGTGCAGTAATAATACTCATGTTTTCAAGGAAATTCAACGGTTTGCTGGTATTAAAGCAGTGAGTACCAAATAAATTCCACAATTTTTATAACAAACTACCTCTGACGCAGCGAGGGATTGTACACAAGATTAAGTCTTATTGTCATAATCAACCATACTTAACCATTATGTCATTTCTTTTGCCGTGAATTTCAATATTTTACTTGCCTTTTTTTTACATAATGTTTTCTTAAATTACTGTTTCATTGCTATTAATATCATGTCGTAAATGTCGTAATAAAACTTTCCTTTTCAAACAATTTTTTCTCTGTTTTTGATGTGTATTATTATTTATTATTATCTTTTTCTGAAATTAATGTATCAAATATTTTTGTGTACCAGATATTATGTTATTATCTTATATATACTTACTGTAAACTAATTTTTATTTTTTGTTTTTAACAATAATTTGTTAATACCATTTTTTTATACGTATAAGTATATGTAAATGTATGTATTTTTTTGTTTAAATTCTTTACGATTTGCTTTTTAATTCAATTACTTTTATTATATCCAGATATATTTTGTTCTTTTTACTATGCAAAGTTTCACTTTTTATTTTGCATAGCAGTATGCTTTTTATTGTTTCTACATGTATACAAAAAAGCAATGTTTATTTTTAAATTATTACTTACTATGTTTGTACTTACCTGTATATTTTTTGTGAATGCCCCTTGGGCGTATTGTAAAATTAAATAAATAAAAAAAATAATTAAAAAAATACATTCCTGTTATTTTCATAAATAATTAATGTTTTAATTAATGGCACGTAATTGAATGTTTTTGCCTAAATAAAATTTGAAAAATAGGTACACTGTTTTTCATTCAATATTCTACATGACTTTTTATAAAGTCCGAGGAGCAATTAGGGCGCGGGCCGGGGGGTTAGAACAAAAAACATTGAAGTCCCATAGTTATTAGATAGTCCATACTTTAAATGTTTTTTTCTTAAATATTCTTATGAAAAGCATATAAATCCAAAAAAACAGCAATAAATTGTGTTTTTACTTCGAGAGATACATTTGAAACAGTTTTACAACTTCTCTTCTGGACAATTTACCAAATGTGACTTCCAGCATTTCAGCTTTTGGGTACATATATTATATCTATCCTAAATTTATCTATACAAATACAAATTACTTATCCCTATCGGCCTCGTGGTGTAATGGTCAGCGCGTTAGCCTCCCATGCAAGAGGTCTCGGGTTCGATTCCCGACATGGTTAACATGAAATATTTATTTAAAGAAGTGTTTTTAGACTAGAATATTTCATAGTCCCTGGACTGGTACATGAAGCGTAAGACTGATCATCTTACCTTCATGTAACAAAAATGATTAAGAAACACTGCGTTTGGTGTACCAATGCAGTGCCATATGCATCATTAGGTGCGGAAAGGGAGTAGTGATTACTTTTCTAGTTGCGACAGTCCCAAAAAATATTTTAAGCCGCTCTCGTGTCAAATAGAAAAAAATCACATGGGTCTTTGTTCTACAATCACGACAAACTTGCAAATAATTTAATGTACAAAAATAACCTATCAAAGTAGGTACTAGGACGGGATGACTGAAGCAATTTGAACAAAGGCGTACCTAATTATGGAAGGTTTCATAGAAAATTCGAATTTTCTCGTAACCGAGTGCTTCCAATATTGGAATCCAATAATGAGACGTACATTATTAAAAAAATAATTTCCTCTTTACAATCTGTGGGAACATTTTGTTACATTGTACAGCGCCCTCCCCTCGGCCGCCCGAACAAAACGTCGCCCAGACAACGAAACAAGGGGAAAAGAGACGCAACAAGACAAGGCGTCATAGGTAATAACACACAAACGTCATTCTAAATCCCAATACAAAAATACAGCCATTATAATATTGTGATCCGAACTGTCATCAAGCTTGCTGCGCGCGCAGAGCGAGAGAAATATAATGATAAAAGTGTATCAGAGGGGGATGTGCAGTGTCGGAGAACTGGGGACGGTCATTGATTGGGTGTCAGTTTCAGTTGCTATGGACACGGGTGTGTGCAGGACCAATCAGAGCGAGGGGGAGGAGCCTGAAACAAGGGCGGTGCGGGACGTGAAACAGTTGTTAAAGTTGGATCATGGAATAAATAACAAGTCAGGGTTGGCAGAAGGAAATCAATACCTTAATTTATTTATTGTGTATGCAGACAATTGGTAGAATTCCATATTTAATTTGGTAATGTATCCAAAATAAAACTCTTTTTTTTTCAATTAGTTTGTTTGATTCAATCAGTTTGTTTTCAATCAGTTTGTTTGAAAATGTCGTAATAAGACGAAACGCGTCACAATATACCCTTTGTATATTTTATAAAAAATAAAGTAGAATTATAATCCAATAAACTTGTTTTATTTTGGATACATTACCAAATTAATTACCTTAATTATTGATTTTTAAATGTATTTAAAAAAATCTAAATTGGTTGCAACAAAAAAGGAAATCAACAGTATTTTCAGTTTGTCCAAATTTTTGTAGACAAGGACCGGATTCAACTCCCTGGGGAGCTGTTAACATTAACATATTACAACAGAGATGAAGAACATAAAAAAAGGCCATATAGATGTCTAGGCATTTATAGGGCAGATGAAAGAATTGAAGGAATATAGATGTTTAAATATGGGCAGAATGGTGAATGTTACACACTGTGTAAAGTGGCCACTTAAACCAGCCATTGACAGGTCATAAGCCCTGTAGATGCCTAGACATCTATGTTGCCATTTTTTAAATGTTCTTCATGTCTGTTGTAATATGTTAAAGAAGGAAATAATAAGGGGTTTAAACTATCAGTAAGGTCACAGTGAATCACATCTTGCTGAAGGGTGTGATTCTTTGAAATGCTGCGAATTCCACTGGCAACCCTATTAACTAGTCCAACTCGTTAGCGTCCACGTCGTGAACCTATGGGATCACACTCAACGGTGTGATCACAGCAGATAACGAGAGGATGAAAGGCGAGTTTCTGGCGTCTCCAAACCAGAATCAACTAGCTAAGGGAAGGTAACCCCGACAAAAAAATCCACCAGAGAAGGCAACGGAAAAACCAATAAGGTCATATTTTCCCAAAACACACTACAGCAAGTACATCAGTAAGCAGTCGTTCTGGCTGCGGAATACAATCGTGGCCCAGTAAAGAAATGCTTTCGCTGCAGTGATCGCTAACGTCGAGGGGAAACCCGACAACGCACCCAAAGAAGAAGAAAGAGTGGAAAAACATTTTTAGTGCATTTTAGTGGATTTTTAGGCATTTAAAGTGCTTATGACCTATCATTGACTGGTTTGATTATTCCCCTATAATAATGTTTTCCCTCTCTGTTGCAACAAATTTTGATCTAAATAACTCCCTATTGAGGAAATCCAGCCTGTCTACAAACATTTGGACATACTAAAAACACTGTTAAATTGAAAATTATCATAATACGTCTTGCAGTATCAGAGCGTATAACGGAATGAAATCTAGCTCCTTTTTACATTAATTTAATAATTGGCTTTTTAGTGTTTTCAAATAATTGTTCACAAAAAAGAGCTTGATTACAATACACAACACGAATTCTAGACCCTATTTACGAATTTTATGTATGAAATAATTTAGTTGTTAAAGACATTTACACATGGAAGCTAGATAAACAATTGTCTTGCAGCTACAAGGTGCACAAATTAATGAAATTATAGCAACTTATCTAATGATTTCAATAAAAAAACACTCACTAGACAGAGCAGTGAATTTGTCAAGTGTTCATGATGAAAAATAAACTATAAAGACACTCATATTTTTATTTTCTTTATTTCAAAATTTAAAAAATCTACAGTACATAATTTTACTCACATGAGTTAGCATACTCATTCTGGGACAGTTACTATCAATAAGATTATCACATTTAATTAAAAGAAAAATGGACAAATCTCAGAGACTTTTTTTAAAACAAATTAAAAATATTATGAAACATTAGCTTACAAAAGTCAAGGGGTATCTGTTGTTAGAATTTTTTTTTATCTAATATGATTTTATTAGCAAACTAATAAAAATTGATTTAAAGTGAATAGGCAGAAGGTGAAATTGAGTAGAAAAAATATAAAGGAGTGACCTTAGTACAAATTAAGAGGAGTGTACAGGGGTAAATAGATACAGTTACGAAAGCGAAACTGTAATTTGTAGTAACTTTAATTTTTCACTGATGAAGTTAAGACGAGTAGTCTTACGCATCAGATGCCAAAATATATTTTTATTCATAATATTTTATATCCATATATACGAGGACCGTTAGATTAATAAGTTAAAAAATTACTCGTATATGCTAAAAATCGTTTAGAAAAATTATAATAGTTTGGTTTTGTCAGCCCTGGTATCTCCTCCTCCACGGCGTGGCCCGCCCCATCGGAGGGGGGGTTGTGTGCCTCCGCCCGCGCGGGCGCCAGTAGCGCGCTACACCGCGGCCCCGACGGTCGGCCCGGACACTCTACCCTCCCTCCGTGCCCCTGGCAGATCATATCCGAGCAGGATCGTCGCCAGCAGTGATACCTCGCGAAATAGATATGCCAATTATACCCAATCAATACTGATGTCATCATCAATGTATGTCGAGAAGACTAGTTACTTTTGAGGATTGAAATGATCATTTCAAACTAAAAGAGATTTTTTAAGGCATTTCGGAAAATCTCAAATGTCTGGAAAATTTTAAATTTGACATTTTAGGGGTACCTACATACTTTAAATTTCTTCAATTAGTTGGATGAATTTTAACTGTGGTCTATTTGCATAAATTAAACGGTTGTGTGTTTAGCAAGGAACAAATTTGAATTTGACTCGAATTTTATATTAATTTGCGCAATCGTTGCCGTAGATTTTATTCGTGTCTTGTCCAAAATTTTGCGCTAAAGTTAGATACTCGTGGAACGTTCTGGGGAAGTTAGAGATTGTGATTTATGGTTCGGAGGATCAGTTGCTCCAGCCGGCCTTGAGTCCGGGCTGGGTGTTTCGAAACAGTGGCCCTCCGCAGGGCGGCGGACTCCTCCGACGTGGAGTGTGTCGGCCGGGAGATAGCTTCCTTCAAGGAAGGCGTGCTGAGCTGGGCGCCCTGGGCGGGCGGGCTGGTGCGGGCGCGGGGGGGCTGGGCGGCGCCCTCCCGCTGCCCACGCTCAGCTTCACGGTCGCCCAAGTCGCCACGGTCTGCGAAACCCTCGAGGAATCCGGAGACATAGAAAGACTAGCGAGGTTCCTCTGGTCGCTTCCCGTGGCCCACCCAAACGTCGCGGAGCTGGACAGGAGCGAGCGGTGCTGAGAGCCAGAGCGATAGTGTCCTTCCACAGCGGGAATTTCAGAGACCTTTACGCGATTCTTGAACACCACCGCTTTACAAAGACTCCCACGGGAAACTCCAAGCCATGTGGTTAGAAGCTCACTATCAGGAAGCGGAGCGCCTCCGAGGCAGGCCGCTGGGCCCCGTCGACAAATACAGAGTCCGGAAGAAATTCCCTCTTCCCAGGACGATCTGGGACGGCGAACAGAAGACGCACTGCTTCAAGGAGAGGACGAGAAGTCTCCTGAGAGAGTGGTATCTGCAGGATCCGTACCCGAACCCGACCAAGAAGAGGGAGCTGGCGCAAGCCACTGGACTGACGCCTACGCAGGTGGGGAACTGGTTCAAGAACAGGAGACAAAGAGACAGAGCTGCTGCAGCTAAAAACAGGTCATGTGCTTTTAAACCCAACCGTCCGAATCAACAAATACAATAGGTACCTTATTTATCTTAAGTCGCGAAACGTTTAAAACGTAAAGTTTGACTTAAAAAAGGTTCGACCGATTTATGGTTTTTTTTGGAGCACATTGGGACGTGACGGTCCACATAAAAATAATTTATTATACTGACAAAGGAATGATTTGCCTTATAGGAGTAGGCCTACTGGTTATTTTTGCCTATCTGTGATTCAAACATGTATTTACTTTTAGCCCGTTGAAAACAACTCTTTTAATAATGAAAAATAAATACCAACTGTAATAGAAGTCACGATACATTCTAGAATTTTTTTGACAAGAATATCATTTAATTATTGTTTTAATGAACAGATAAAATATTTTTTAAAAATCCCAACTAGATAACAAAAATGTAAAAGTGTTGTATTGTTTAAAATGTATTTATAAGTATTTAAATGCTTATTTTAGGAACAATGATCTTTTTAGGAACCGTCTAAAAGATGGACATTTTTACCCCAGTTTGGTTATTGGACATATAGTTTATATTTTTTTAAACAATCGATTCTGTTTTTATTTTTATTTTTTTATTGAATCACATATTTATTTTTGTCTAGGGATAAGATTATTCAGGACAAATAAAGTAACTAAATCATAATTCATACTCATGCTACAGTATATGAATAACTTGTAAAATCAACATTCTTAGATTTTCACAGCCGTTCAGATGCACAATGCGTTTTCTGGGTTATTATGCCGTGTGTCGTGCGTAGATACTATTTACCAACGTTTCGGATCGTATTACAGCGTTCATCATCAGGATTGATGTTGTTTGTGTAGATAGATGTGTAACCTTAACAACACAGTTAAAACCCTCAGTACTTAGGGTTACAAATCTATCTCCACAAATAACATCGACCCTGACGATGGACGGTCGGTAAACAGTACGAACGACACTCGGCAAAATAACGTAGAAAAACTTATTCGACGTAAAAAATCATTTGAATTAATCCGTAGCATTTGAAGACAAAATAAATTAGTATACTTAAATTTTTAGTTAATTTAAAATGAATAACCATATAAGCTCATGGAGTCATCCTTAATTCTGACCTTTCTCTTGACGCTCAAATTAGTAGAACGATAAGTTCATGCTTCTACCAGCTGAGACAGATTAAATGCATACGCAAAAATTTGCCAGTTGATGCCGCCCGTCAATTAATAAATGCGTTTGTAGTGTCTACAGTCGATTATTGTAATGGTATGTACGCAAGTCTACCAATGAATAAAATGACTCGCCTACAGGCTGTACTAAATACCGCTGCGAGACTTATTTTTAACTTAACTTCAGTCATATCACTCCACTACTTCGAGAATTGCACTGGCTACGTTTTCCACAGAGGGTGGAATACAAACTCTGTTGGCTTATGTATAAGTCACTGCATAACTCTCCTCCAGAATATTTAAGGGAACTCTGCATTCCAGATGAACTAACTGACAGACGTCTTACGCTTAGATCAGCTACATCTACGTCGAAAGGAAAAGTTATTATACCTCTACGCAAACAGCGCACTAAATTCGGCGAACGTGCGTTTGCGGTCGCAGGCCTTACGGCATGGAATGCTCTCCCAGCAGAAATCCGAAACTGTGAGAGTGAAGTGATATTTCGGAAGAAACTTAAAACCCACTTGTTCTCTAAATCATTTGAATAAATTCTTAGCATGTGGTGGAAAAGTAATACTTAAAAGTACATTATTTTTCTTAAATTAAAAAGTTAAAATTAAATTTTAATCTTTATATTATCACTTTGTAAAGCGCCCTTGAGGTATTATATTACGAAAATGGCGTTATATAAGTTATCCATAATTTTTATTATTATTATTAAGCACTTTGCAAAGCACTCTTGTGGTATTATATTACGAAAATGGGGCTATATAAATTATCCGTAATAGTAATAATGGCTATTTTTATAAAGATAGAGAATAATAAACTTAAAAGGCGGTATACATCAATAAAAGATATAACTAATTGTTTTAAGATTCTGTTTTCAATTAATCAAAAACTGCAAGATCCGCACCTTACTTTTCGATCGTGATCTCAGTCGCGTACAAAAAGCGTAATAACGCTTTTATTGAATTCATATAAATTACAAAATCTAATTAAAATATATTTCCTCCGACTGCGTTAGAGTATTCTGAGATTTTTCTTCAAATAGACGAAGTAGATTGTAATCAGATATCTATGGTAAAGGTACCGTAATAGGTAAAGTATTGAGTAGTTAATCATTAATGAACGTTCACAATCAAATCCGGTATCACTATTGAATGAGCAATGGCGCGTTTTGAATAAGAAAGATTATTAATTAAAGTATCGTTACACAAATAAAAAAATCAATATTTTAGAGCGCATTAAATTATATGTACTAAGAGCTAGGCCACAAAGACCATTATTTGTTCCTCCAGAATGCGCGATAAATTTACTGTTGTTGATGCCTGTGGGGAGAAAGATTGGTCCGTTGAACAGCTTACCGAGAGAGGTGGATCTTTTCCATGCTGGGATTACCACTTTTAGACTATTGCTCACTAACTATGTATCATCATATTAGTGACTTACTCGTCCTTGTTTATTATTGTTTTTATAGACCTTAATTATAATCTTGCTTTTTTTTAAAACGTGTTTTTAAAATTATCTAATCATACAATTTATGTTCATTGTATTTAAATAAATACATAATGAAAAAAACATAATAATTTATATATTTTTTTCATTATGTATTTTTATATAATTTAATTTAGTACGTACTATTATTTGGCATATGATTTATTGCTCTTATTTCTTACTATAGTATTGAGTGAGTTTATAGAAAACATATCTCAATTATCATTTCAATTTTGCTTTTATATATATATTCTTTTTCTGTTGATTTAAATGATACTCTTGTTTTTTTTTTTTTTTTAATACTACCATATTTTACTATTATTTTGTTGATTTTAATGACACCACTATTTTTTCTTTTTTGCATTGTATTCTTTGGAATTTAATTATTTATTACATTTACCTTTTTTTTCTAGATTGTTATTCTATGTCATTATAATTTGATCTAATTTAATTTACTATGTATTTTTATTGTTATTTATTGTGGCTTGACACGGGCATAGCCTAAAAAGCCTTAATAAGTTCATAAATATTTAATTTTGTAATTTTGAAAAAATAAATAAATAATAAATAAATTGGCAATATTGTACATTTAAATAAACAAATAAATTACTAATGTGTTTTGAAAAACAATTAAAATTTCAATAAAAATTGCAAATACCTACCTTTTTTACATCTTCTTCTTTCTTACAACATACTAGTGAAGGGTAATTTTTTTTACCAAAGCGTTTTAAAAAACATAGCTTAACAGTCTGTATTAAATGCTGCAGCAAAACTTATTTTCGGAATCTCTAAGTTCAGTCATATCACTCCACTTCTTCAGGAATTACACTGGCTACGTTTTCCACAGAGGGTGGAATACAAACTCAGTCGGCTTATGTATAAATCACTGCACAACTCTGCTCCGGAATATGTAAGGGAACTATGCATTCCAGATGAACTAGCTGACGGGTGTCTTACTCTCAGATCAGCTACGTCTACGGCGAGAGAAAATGTTAGTATACCTCTACGTAAACAGCGCACTAAATTCAGTGAACGCGCATTTGCGGTCGCAGGCCCTATGGCATGGAATGTTCTCCCAGCAGAGGTGCGAGTTTCGGAAAAAACTTGAAACCTACTTGTTCTCTTAATCATTTGAATAAATCCGTAGCATGTTGTACCAAAATTAATTGTTTTAATTCAAGTACAAAATTAAAAGCTTCAATTAAATTGATTTATTTAGATACATAAGTTTATTGTACATTATTTGAGACAATAAGTCTCAACTCCATGGGACTAAAAGTTCTGTGTTGAGATGGGACGAGCAAATATATGACACAGACACATGAGTATATCACCACAAATATAGGATAAGAAACGTAAAAAAAAAATGCAAAAAATATTTTTAAAAACATATATATGGCACATCAATATGGTAAATAGTAAACTCAAGCATTCGGAAAATCATCAAGGAGTTTCCTACTCAAATCCCTCCCACTAAGGAAAATCCAGTCCTTTCTTGAAAATAATTTTTGTTCTTCCAAAATATTGAACACTCTCGGTCCGATAAATGAGAGATATCTCTGAGCAAAAGTCGTACGGGTTTTGGGTAAGTCATAATTTATGCCCTGGAAAAACCTCGTATGGACATTTTGCTGAGACCTCTCCAATCTATAGAATCACTATGTTAAGTGCCCTCGAGATATTATATTACGAAAATGGCGCTATATAAGTTATCCATAATGATAATAGCACGGGGGCTGCGTCACATTTAGGAATATTGAGACTTTTTGCAGCCCTATTAATTCAACGAGAAACGAAGAAAGTGAATCATGCGTTTTTGGGCGCGTGTCATCGGTTATTTATCACTGCCATCGACTTACGTAGTCTGTTCTCCAGAGGGTTGTTCCTCCTGTAAGGTGGACTCTCAGCTGTTCGTCTATATTTTGAGAAGTCTTCTACGAAGACGAGTTCCATCCTGGCTGATTATTTTATTTTTAATTAGGAAAAATAACAGATACATAAAAAAATAATAAAAATAATACATTCACCCAGTAAAAGGTTTTCACGAATATAATGATAGAACATTCTACAAAATAAAGAGAAAAACGTAAAATATTGAATAAGAAAAGAAAAGAAGAGGTTTGGGATGAAGAAAAAAATTCGTGGAGAAGGATTTTTAATAAATAGTTCACCAATTCGAAATTTAATACGATAATAGCATAAATATATTCAAAGGTACATAAATTAATTACACACTGATAAATGTTTCATTTAAGCGATTCAAAAAGTTTTTTTTTGAAGTCACAAAATTTAGTATTAAAAATATCTACTTCTTGTAAGAAAAAAAATACAGACAAAACAGTATTTTTGTAAAAATACTGTTTTGTCTATATTTTTTTTGAGACTTAAAACATTTCATTTAAAAATTTTTTGATGACGAGTGTTTTGGTGTTTTGCCAGCTCTTTGCATTTAATATACAATACTTATATTTTGTACCTTGAAAAAAAGTGTTTTTTTTTTACGAGTGAATGAATGAAACGGCTGTGTTTTAGTATTTACGTAAGTAACATAATACTTTTTCAATTGTTTTCGTTTTCATTATATATTATATTAAAGAATTTAAGTTCAAAAGGAACTGCTAGACGTGTATATTAATACATAAATAAATAGGGACTAAGTAGGTTAAATTTACAGTAGCTATTATTGATAAATGAGTTCAGACCATATTTTTTTTTGTCTGTGGATTCTATTAGCTTATTTATTTTAGTAATTAAATGAATAAATAATAATATTATCTGAAGAAAGTGGTACGTTTTGTTTGTATACGAGAGACATCTACGCCCGGGGAAGCAATAAACTTCCTTTAAGCTAAAAACGCGAAAGTTACGTAAAAAACACTTTAGATGGGTTAGTCTATTTTCAGTCATCCAGTTTCCTATTTTATCGATGCCTCCATCAATTAAGTTAAGAGGAAAGGTGGTCTGACCTTTCTTCACATAAACGTATTCCCGTATTTTCTTCCTGGATTAGCGCATTAGAGCAGAATTATTTTTGCACCCTACTGATATTTACCATTGGCGTGTCTCTATCGTTATGCTTTTTTGATAAATTGTATCTTATGGGAGTTAAGACAATCTAAGGACTCAAAAAACTCCTTAGTTTTATCTACTGTCTTTGTAGGTGCAGTATACAAATACGTTTAAAAAAAAGAAAATCGGATAAGGTACCGACAAGCATACTTCATTGTTAACAAAAACCACCAAATCGGTTAAACTTTGGGGTGTGGAAAACAGGACAGAGAAACCTCGATTTTGTCGACTATAGATTGGCGAAATCAGTGCGAGGTGCAGTTGTCTGTTAGGCAAAGTATCGGGGAGGCATTTGCGAGAGTGTCAAAAAAACGTTAACATTCCTATTTATCGAAATTCCGTGTTCGTTTTTAAGGCCCAATATCCAAACTAGCCGACAGCCGACTCTAGGCATTTTGTGTCCACACAGTCCTTTATTCCGTTTTATATTTTTCAAACATTTTACAATTCAAATCGACTTGCGTACTCCGAACTGACAAATAGTAAATAAATGTATATTTAGAATTGTTTCGGCGCGCCGCCGCCGGCCGCGAGTCAAAACACCAATATAAATTTGCATGGAGACAGGCGGCTCCAGCGTACCTAAATATTCCAAAAGTTTGATTACCTTTTTTAAAATCCTTTACTTTGTTTTCTACTATGTTTTTTTACTACGTATTTTGCTGTTTTTTAAAAAAAAAATTTTTGCTAGACATAGGCACATATACATTTATTTACCATGTCATTTACTATGTTTCTGACTATGTATTTTGTTTTTACTGCGTATTTTACTGGGTTTTTAAATCTTGTTGACTGGCTTAGAACGGGGTAAATAACCTTAGTTAGATAGTCAAAGTAGCTTTTTATAAATGTATAATTTTATGTATATAATATGATTATAAATATTTGAAAAAATTACAGAGAAAATTTGATTCCTCGGAAGTGGATTTAATGCATTTGTAGCATTATTTAATTTATTTATCTGGGATTTTTTCATGAAATGCCTGTAACAGGCGCACGGAGCATGACAGAATAGGCATTTAAAAAATCACTGTTTATCTAAAATATTTACCTAGCTGTCCGTATATAATCAACGGTTTAATCATCAGTAATATTGCCTCTGTTGGAACGACGACAAGTGATATTTCTACATACTATCTGACCCTTAAATTTGTCGTAGTTTGATAGGATAATGTGCTGGTGCGTTGGTTAGTGTGCGGTTCAGTGATTGTGTTGTAGGTGATTTTGCATGAACCCTTATCAACAAATCTTCTGGTTCATAAAAGAATTGAAAATGTTTTGATCTCTGCAATTTTTTTCGTTTTCACTTTATTATTGTGATGAAATATAAGTTTTAAATGTACGTATATAAATTAAAAATGTTAATAATCAAAACACAATAAAATTATAATTCGATACAAATTAATATTAGGACATTCATGTATTATACAATTCTTCAAATTGATCACCTCTCTATGCTACCCCTTGTAGCAAAATTGAAAAAGTCCAGCATAAATTTGTCATTAAACAAGTTTAATCTAGGAGAAAAAACCCGCAGTGGGGTTAATACATTCAAAATATAGTATACTTATTAGTATCAACAAATAAGCTGGAATAATCGGCTAGTTTCTTGGCTCACCGCAGGCACTGAGCGCGCTTTATTAAAATTTATATTTATATTAGGATTAAAATACAAACGGTGGAAATGATTTAAAATAAATGTTAATTATTTATTAGTTTTTCTGTAAATAAATTTACAAATATAATTGTAAGTTGCGCATAATCGCTTCTATACACGGTTCGCCCCTGCAATGAACCGTTCTTAACAGAACAACCCAGACGTTTTAGTGACAAAATAATGATTCAATTTTTGACGGAAGCTGATCCGTTCATTAATGACGCCTTAGGTATTCAAAAACGTACAATCATATCCTCGTAGGCTTCCAAACGGTCATCATATCGCCATTCATAACTCGAACAATAATTCAAAGGAACTGTTCGCTAGTGTTAGTAGCTCACCACACACACATTCCTCTGCATCCTGCTCTTTTTAAATCCTTTAACAGCATTGAGACGTTGAGTTGAAGAAACCAACTGATTCAATTTATTATTGTTACATTGAAAAAAGTTTACAGCAGATTTTGTTTGGTACACGGAAGGCAATATAGAAGTCCAGACATCTACAGGGCCTAACATGCATTAACATAAACATAAAATTGTAACATTCACCATTCTGTCCATATTTGAACACCTATTTTCCTTAAATTCTTTCATCTGTTAATGTTTGTGAAGTTGAAGAGCTGAAACCTTAATTTATGCGGGTGAGATTCATCTCATTGAATTATTTCACCTACATACTAGGTAACTCCTGAAAATCTTATTTTTTCAATTTCTATACTTCTTCATGGACACACTCACACACACAGTGTGTAAAGTGGCCACTTAAACCAGCCAATGACAGGTCATAAGCCCTGTAAATGCCAAGACTTCCATATTCCCTTCTCAATAATGTTTTCCCTCTCTGTTGCAATAAATTTAAATGTGAACAACTCCCTAGGGAGGAAATCAAGCCAGTCTGAAAGCATTTGGCCATACTCAAACATTGTTGATTTAAAGTTTCATTAACTTATGTCAGCAGAGACGAAGAACATTTTAGAGAAGGAAATATAGAAGTCTAGACATCTACAGGGCTTATGATCTGTCATTGGCTGGTTTAAGTGGCCACTTTACACACTGTGTAAAATTCACCATTCTGCCCATATTTGTACACCTATATCCCTTCAATTCTTTTAACTGTTGAGGTTTGTGAAGTCGAAGAGCTGAAACCTTTATGTATGCGGGGAGATTCGTGTAATTGAATTATTTTACCTACATGCTAGGCAACGCCTGAATTTTTTTTTTTTTTTTCTATATCTATACTTCTTCATGGACCAAGTGGATTTATAAACAATATTTTGATTTCGCCTAAATTTTTGTGAACAAGGACTGGATTCAATTTCCCGGGGAGCTGCTAATATTAACATATTACAACAGAGATGAAGAACATTTTAGAGAAGGTAGAATAGAAGTCTAGGCATGCCTTATATTAATATTAATATTAACAGCTCCCCAGGGAGTTTAATCTTGTATTCTTGTATAGTTCTTGTCTACAATAATTTGGACAAATTCAAAATATTGTTTTTAAAGTTTTACTTGGGAAAAAATATAGATAGTATTAAGTATTAAAGAAAGTAAAATACAATACATTAAATATTTTTAAAAAAAACACCGTTTTTAACCTCATGTTATTTATTTCACATTTTTTTCACATGAAGGTAAGATGATCAGTCTCACGCTTCAGGTACTAGTCCATGGACTATGAAATATTTTTAGTGTAAAAACACCATTTTAAATAAATATTTCATATTAACCATGGCGAGAATCGAACCTGAGACCTTTTGCATGGTAGGAAAACGCGATTTTTATTTCATCACAGACCAGTTTCTCAGCTACAGCGTGATCCTTTGACAAGGTATAATTTACAAAGGGAAATAATACTATTTTATAATTTTAACACTGTTTACCTATATCTTATACATACCGGCAATGCTAATGCGGCATGACGCGACAACGCTCATTTTTGGAACATAATTTAAACGTATCGTTCTATAAAGCATCACCTCTATTTAATTAAACCTCAATTTTACAAACATGATTTCTTTAGTCTTCCACCAGTTACGAAAATCGGTCACTGGTGAAAATTATAAATACAAGTGCAATGAAATACAGATTTTTTTATGGATGCAGAAACGAATCGCTTTAATACTACTTTATTGGGTGTACAACTGTGTTGCTTAAAAAAATCACCTTTTTGATCAATACTTTTTGTTCTACAAGTTCTAAGACCAACTATCACATCCACCAGGGATGAAGGAGCATATGAAGCAAGTGAGGCTGAGCCTCATTAAGAAATCATTGCTTTTCACCAGTGCCTAGCATTATGTCAACACATTATGAAGATAAAAAACTAGCAACCAATATAAAAATGCTCAAAGATGCCTACAAACATGGTACGTACTGTGTTATTTACTTAACCTTTACGCATATTATACTTATCATTTAAATCTGAGCTTCACTAGAAATTTGGTATCAAATACACCACTGACATGCACTCGCCTATCCCTAGGCTCCACAGATTTGGTAACCAGTATAAGGACAAGGTAGATATATTTGGTTCTGATAGTTATAAAACGAGTCTGATTTCTTTTTTTCTCTCGCAATATAATTCTTAAACTTTTCTTAATATTTAAAAATATTTTTCTTTTCCATTTCATGTACATATTTCGTTAATATTTTTGGTTGCTTATGTGTATTTACCTACTTTTTACTATTGTTATAGTTATGCAATTTTATCATTTTTGGTTATGTATTTATTTATGTATTTTATTTTTCATATATCTTCTCAATATATTATGTTAAAGGCAATTTATTCCGTTTATGTAAAAAATAAATAAGTACTTAAATAATCGGCACTATACTATGTGTATAAGTATAACTTATACACTTATTTTTTTGCCATCTGCAACCATTACAATTATAACTGAGAAATCTGTCATCCCTCTAATTTTTTCACACCAATATTATTTTTATTAATATCTTGTATTTTTTTTTTTAATATTATGATTTTCTTCAATCAATAATTTGAAAAATTAAATAAAATACCTGTTGAAATTGAGAATAAATGTAAAAATACGGATCTACAAACAAACGTTTAAAAAATAAGAAAGAAGGAGAAGGAAGTAATTAATTAAACATTACGAATCCTATTTCAAACAAATGTCTCAAAAATAGTTATATTTCCTTTTTGTATAATGTGTTTGGATGATTTTCAATTCTTGATAATATCCTTTGGAATTCCCTCGCGGTCACAACAAATGCGGTCCTCGGTTCGACGCCTCGCGAGGTGCAATTATATCAAATGAATCGCCTGAATGGTACCTATAATTCTAATACCTACCTTTCTACCTTATCAATATAACAGACACTAAACATATTTTATATGCGTAATATACGGCCGCCGACGGCTCCTAACTACCAGGGAACCATAACGCTCGCATTGGTAGATCAAGAAAGGTAAAATACCTTTATCCACTTCACACGGCTTCTGGTTTTCGCTAAGATTTTTTTTATTAAAGGTATCCTTTTTTCGTCTATACCTTTTTAGATGATTTGTGCTCTTGGTGCCAGGAAAGATAAAAAAACACTATAATTAAATCGTAAAAATCAGAAAGCAATGAATGTATTTTATTTTACATCCATTATTTTCAAACAATTCATTAAAGACAAAATTACAATATCATCTCAGGTTAAAAAAGACTACCCCTATTGGAAAAGTCGAACCCTTTACACGAAAAACATGTTTGAACAATTTAAAATGTTTTTTAGAGATACCCGTTTAACAGACCTAACATTTTATAATAGAATTAAAAGACTATTGATACTTGAATTCACAAATTTAGAGTAACCAATGACCTGTTTCATCGCTTTCGCGACGTATTCGCGTCTGGTTGGAATTCACTTTCAAAAAACCTAAAAGCCTCCGGCGGCCTCCGTGGTGTAGTGGCTAAGACACTTGACTCACGCACGGAAGGTTCCAGGTTCGATTCCCGATAAGAAGACAAAAAAAAGTGATTTTTCGCAAGCCTTACGTTTTGTGCCGTAGTTCACCACTGAAATTGGGCCTCCTGGCCGTTGTGATGCAAAAAAATAGATAAAAACATTAACATACTTAAAAAAAACTTTTCTTAAAGCCCATGTAACGAGTAATATGTGATGTTATTAATTTTGTCTACTTTAAATAGTGACATAATAAATTATATCCCCTCATACCAGCACTTTTTCTAATTGGGAATATTTTGTACAAATAAAATATGTAATGCAATGTAATATGTAATTTAATATGTAAAGTACAACGATATATATTTTGTCATAAATTAATATATAAGATAAATGTTAATTTCCTATCGTTATACAGGCCCAGACATGAGATTTCGATTTATCTGATCATGCCACGTCTTTCTTGTCCTACGTTACCATTCATTCTCGTCATAGATGCATATTTACGTTTTACCATTCTTTCGTCATCCATTCGTTTTATATGACCAAACTTGATTGATTGAAAACTTGTTCGAGCGATGGCTGCTAATTTACAAAAATATTCAATTATTTTTTTTTTTTTATTCTATTTATTTCCGTTCTCTCCTAACAATTTGATTATTTTTATAAATTTTTGTTTTATACCTACTTAGGTTAATTTTTTTTAGGAAAATTTTATATTTTAATTTTTTATTTATATTATGTTAAAAATATTTCGTTGTTATATTAAAATTAAATATACTTTGTTTTATATGGTAGTATTGGCTCTGCACTAATTAGCCATTTTACTGGGATACAATTTATTGTTATTATTAATATTAATAATTTTGTGCACGCATATCATGGCATCTCATGTCTACATGTTAGTATTATTGGACAAAGCTGTGTAAGTAGTAAAGGCTGATCAGTAATCAGATTCTGGTTAAACTTCCTCCGAGGAAAGGGTCCAAATGTGCCACTAATAGGATAGCACACAATATACACATAGGTACAATCTTCCCTTAGTTATTGCTAAGTATTTTCACCACAAAGGAAGGGCTTATCGCCTGTTTATCTCCTAGGTCTGTCCGTCACATTTTGTTTCGTCTCTTTTATTATTTGGAATAAAACACAATACACGAATGCTCATCAGCTGTTAGGTCGTTGCGTTTTATCCTTCACGAATAAAACGGAGGCTCGTATTTACACAAGTACAGATAAACAAAATATATAGCTATTATCATCATCATGATTATTTATTTACTTTAAAATATAACAAATGTCAAAGATAAGAAATGAAAAAGATGTACATAATGATATAATTCATTGAATAACTGCTTCTCTCAATAAAAAAAATTATATAAAATAGAACGGACGCAGCAAACTCCGGTGACCAATAAAATAAAAATATTTTCTCGCGCGCGGTAAAAATTAGAGCATTAAATTATACTGCAAAGTTTCTTGAAATTGTACGAAAAATATCTTTTAAAAAACGCACTACTTTGAACGACGTCACTGGTTAATATGAACCAACCAATGATATGAGAGCTGTGAAGGATATCCGGTTTGCTTACCGTAAACGAACCAATCGGGAGAACTGACAGAGAAGAACCTCTGACGTCACACATGGAGTTATTTCAGAAATACAAAACTTGAAAAAATCATAGCGCTGATAATACGATATATAAAAATAAAAATAATTAGTTTTTATCTTAGTCAATTAAATTTTTTTTTTGAAACACTGAACTTCCTCATTGTTATTAAAGTTAAGAAATAAGAAATAAATAAAAAAAAGATTTTACTTATTTTAAATTACAACATTCTTAATATTCATTATCAATTGATTTAAAATACAAATCCGGAAGTAACAGCCTATTCCTGGCAACCCGGGAACGTTGTTTGACCGCCTTTACTAATGGGACCTAACAATACAGGGTGGGTATTATAGATAGGGAAAACCATCTTCTTCAGAAATCAGGAAGTTGGTTCAATACACTGTTTACCTTACGTCCTCACGCGTCCACGGATAGTGCTAATAAGGGATAATCTCCTTTGTTCGTTGTCCTGTAGCATTCATATTTGTTGTACGTTATCCTGTGTCCTTTGCAGAGAAAGAGATAATATGAAAAAATCTACTACCGGACGATTCTGAGAACGTCTTTAGAATTACCTGAAGAAATAATACCAGACGCGTGGCTAAAATGTATTATTATACAAGCCAAATGGTGCGTAAGACTGCATAGGATTGATAGTCTTATCTTAGATTTCAATTAAGGATGTCATCGTTCCGTGTCCGCTCCTTAATTTGAGCATATGGTGTCCACAAAAAGCCTCCACGCATCACTATCGGCTGCCAACTTCTGTGCGGCCTCCCAAGTCAGATTCGCGTATCGTTGTTCTGATATCAACTGTTGACGAACAGCCAGCAGAGGGCGTCCAGGACGACAAGAACCTGATGCTTGTAAAGTTGGTAAGCGTGGTTGAGGCTCTCAGGAGGCATCCGCGGTAGGTATACGGCTCAGCCAACCGTACCGGTATCGTACAAATGTTGGGACTAAATCTCCGTTGTGCACTGCCAGATTAGCTTCGATTGACAATGACATATTTTTATTAGCAATTTCTGTGTTGCCCGCATTCACTCTTCTTTCAACATCTTTTTCTACTCTTCCAACTCTTGAAAACATGCTTCTCAGATACACAAATTCTTCTACTTGTTCACGGCTTTTTACTAAATCAAAAATTAAATTATTTTATGCAAGCATGGATTGTCACGCAATACAAGTGGTTATTTAATTAAACAATTACAACAGGGATGGAAAATACCTTTAAGAAGGTAATATGGAAGTCTCGGCATTTATAGGGCTTATGACCTGTCAATGGCTGGTTTAAGTGACCACTTTACACACTGTGTAACATTCACCATTTTGCCTATGTTTGAACATACATCATTATTTCTTTAATTCTTCAATTTGTTGATTTTCGTGAAGTTAAAGAGCGGAAACCTTTATTGTTGTCTTCACAACAATAAAGGTTTCAGCTCTCTCAGAATCTCTTCAGATTCATTTGACTGAATTATTTCACATACTAGGCAACGCCTGAAAACAATTTTCCGGTTTTTTAAACTTCCTCTTGGACCAGTTGGTTTTATTACAATATTTGAGTTTGTCCGAATGTTTACAGTTTTTTAATTGACAAAATATCAAGCGGTTACAGTTTAACGCAATTTTTGTTTACTGCCAAGTCGACGTAGGTAAGTATCATAATTACGGACACTTTATTATCGTTAGTAACTGAACATTAGCCCCTTGCGTCAATATTATCTCGTCAAACGCAAGTTGTCAGTAGTCCTTAACTGGAATAACACAGGGGATGGTGCTTGAGCCTGTCTAACTGCTGTTTCCTTTTATTTGTTGATAGAAGCCTTCCCTCGCATTAATAACCAGCTGTTATTTATATAAATGTACAAAAACATTTCTAGTATTACAACAAAATTTTGAGTTAAAAATTCATGTTTTTTTTTCTGATCCTTCATCAATTACAGCTTGCCCACCACAAACTACACACAATGTATCTGAGGACATAAGTCTCCTTGGCGGTGCCCACATACACGGAAACATTGCTCGTTGTCAAACGAGAAAAGCTGCCCGAAGGAGCTCTCTAAAATCTGGTATTCACCAATTATCCGAACTCCAACTAAACGAATCACTGATTATCTGAATCGCCTTCAGAATTTAAGAAAAAATAAATTATGACTGAAACATGCTGCGATTCGCAAATAATAATCTTGTCAAGGCGAATAATAAAAAAAACATCGAATAATCCAATCTACACGACAGTTAGAATGTTTTTCACTTTGACGAACAATTAATATATTATGTTTTTATAGTACAAACAAGAATCTAATTATTTTTTTTTAATAAAAAAGAAATATTAGCGTTCTTATAATTTACCCAAATATTTCAATTTTGGTGGCCATTTTCAACGAGTTGTAAATAACTCACTATTAGAAAATGGAAATCAAGTTGGGGTAGAGTGGGGTTTGAACCTCGGGCCTCTAGCCCGTAAATCCGCAACACTAGCCACGGGACCACAACCCGATTCGTTGTGTACTTATTTGACCAGTTTCAATTATTTTTAAAGCACTGTGACATTTTTCTGCGAATTGAAAAATGCCGTTTTTGTGATCGACACCATTTTCAGGAGTTGATTATTACAGTTTTTTGTATGAAAGCGGTCTGGCAGTTTTTATGCAAATACATGGGATATCTTGCTGAAAAATCAATTTTATGTTGTCAATTAATAATCACAGTAACCATTAATTCTATAATATTTTTTATATAAATATCACCACGGTAATTATGTTTATCTGGAAGAGATTAGCGACGCATTAATGCGATACTGTACCGTAGTGACATATCATTAATTCCCATATTATGTAACTATTTACTGGGGTTGTTAGGAATATTTACATCAGCTTGTCCGGTTATGTAAAAAGCGGTATTATCTGCTTATTGGTGGCAAATAACGGTTTTACAAGCTCATTACGAACTCCCCTATTCATTATATTTGGTATATGATATAGGTATCAATCTTTATATGTATAATTCCTCTGTACGTTTGATGTCGCCGTACTCCTCCTAAACGGCTTAACCGATTTTCGTGCGGTTTTCAGAGAAATATAGATCTTTGTACTGTGCGTGTTCGTAAGTATTAAAATCTTCAATCGAATGTGTAAAAAATAAGTTAGGAGCATAAATGTTTTATTCATGGATCTATCAGGGTTGCATTTGAGGAGAATGCATTTGCAAAAAATGGAAATATGTTGTTTTTTTTGTTTGTTTTAAATATTAAAAAAAAGTTTGTTTTTAAATATTTACAAACAGTATTTGTGTTTTGCGGATCTCAATCAGATTTTTTCCTTAAAATCTTATAATTTCTACCCATTTACTTCTTTTTATTGGATTTTTGGTAACACTAAAATAATATTAAATTCAATACATAAAAAAAAATCGTATCCCTACATAAGTACATCCTCTGTTGGTGAGACGACCGGAGTTTGACGTTTGCGAAAAGAATGCCACATTTGAAAAAATATTTATTTTACGTTTTAGAATTCATCCATAAACAAGTACCTAGGTACCTACTTAAATGAAATATTTTAATTTTATACATTTTTAGTTTTGGAATTTAATCACAAACAAGTACTTAGGTACCTACTTATCAATGAAAAGTATTTTTATAAGCTAATAGCAGGCAAGCCAACGTTCGGGCAGGACAACGTCTGACGGGTCCGCTAGTTTACTATAAAAATAGTCGGACTTAAAGAGTTGTATTTAATTAACAGCTTAAAAAATACACCAAACTATAAATAAAGTAAGTTAAGTATTTAAACACTGCAACGATTTACCTTATTATTTCAAAAATTACATTGAAGACAAATTCAAAATTATGAAACCAACCTGAAAAATCACATGACATAACATGACTAGATCATATAATATCTTTACATACCTTTATAATTCTTCTGTACGTGTGTATTATGTCACTGAACCACTACGTACTCCTAAACGGCTTTACCGATTTTAATGAATTTTTTTGTGTGTGTTTGAGTGGGTCCGTGAATGGTTATGATTCTCAATCGAACCCGGTAGGTGGCGCTGCAATATGTAACAAACTCTGTAAAAGCAAGAAATGAACGGCGCAGGATAACGAGATATTGTACTCTTTTTTTGATTTTGCCCTGGGCAACAGCAAATCACAAAATGACGAAACGAAAAGATTAAAACGTCAAAATCATTATCAAATGTCACTAAGTATATACATATACAGAGTTTATCGATAATTCGAATATCGAAAAAACGTTTGCTAGACCAGCTAATAGCAGGCGAGCCAAAGTTCGGGCAAGGCAACGTCTGTCGGGTCCGCTACTGAAAGATAGAAATATAACGGGTATTTCATATCCTTCTTCCTCTTGATCTAGATCGTATGACTTGTTTGTGACGGTGGGCTGTGCTGGGATGATGACATCTAGCTGTTCTTTCATCTTTTTGACAGCCTTCCTGGTAGTCTTCTGCTGCGGGGGTTTTCACACTGAATGATTTTCGCAAGCCTCGTATCTTCCATGTGGTCCATATGGTCCCTCCAAAAGCGCCTTCTGCTCTTCCCCACCTCACTATGTCTTCAATTCCACAGAAAGACTTTATCGTTTAATTTCTGTTCCAATCTCGAAGAGTTCTGCTTGCGATGGTGCGCAGGGTTCTCGTTTCTGCTACTCTGAGAAGACTTTTTGTCCTGTCAGTGTCGGCTTTCATTTCCATTACGTAGGTCGTGATGGGTCGGACGCATGTCTTGCATGTGTCTGTTTTTTGCATAAACGCAGCCTGCTATAGCTGTGGTTTGATTAGTCAGTGCACGTACTTCACTATATAGGTCACTGTTGCTGGAGATCTCTACACCGAGGTATGTGAACCACATGACCTGCTCAATAGGTAAAAAAACTGTCGTTTTTTAATTACGTATTCAAGAATGTAAATTATACAAGTCAGATTAGTTTCTTTACACTTTGGTCCAAATAACAGATCCAGTCTAGAATGCAAAAGGTGTCCAATATCCGGCATTGTTGTCTCTTCTGTCACTACGGATTACCATTCACAATGCAGATTTATACAATACAAGAGAGGTGTTAAATACCCAAAATGGACTCAATAAACCACAAATAATAGACCCTCCATTGTGACGAGGGGTGTAAGAAGTATAACGCGATTTATGGAACAGCTATTGTGGCCGTTTCCGCCATTCTCGGTAGCTCTGGAAGATGAAGCTGAGGATTAAGATGACACACAAAAGCTACTGTATCTTTTAACCGAAATCTAAAGTAGAAATTGGAATATTTAATAGCATTTTCTGTCGCCTATTTTTTTATATTAGTATTACTAAAAATATATTAAGTAACCAGTATTATCTATTCATCATCATCATCGTTTCCCCATCCGCATCTAATAGCGCTTAGGGCACTAAATTGGTACTGCAATTGCAGCGTATCTTGATTACTTTTGTTACGTTTACCGATAAATATTGAAGGGACATTTTATAGAAACTTGGCAATAAGAAAGTGCAGTAGTTTTTAACAAAAATTATTTGCTAATAGACTATTAAAACTTAGCCAAAAAAATATTTGTTAATAGACCATCAAACTAAGCCAAAAAATATTTGTTAATGATTTAATAATTTACTAATAATTTTTAGTGTCACCAAAATGGTTTCTTTTTATGTACCGCACCAAATGTTTTTTTTTTTTAATTTACCGCGTATGGGTCGCAGGTTGCGGAGCACGACGTAAAAGAGTAACTCAATACGTATATAATTGGCCTACACACTCTTCACGTCTCACTCTCGATAATACAAATATATTCGGGAGTGAGAGAGACAATTTCAACGCTCGATCAGAAAAGTTTCTAGTACTTCTCCCAGAAGCCAGTCAGCAGCTCTCCGACTTTTGTCAGTTGTGGAAATAGGAAATAACCCCCCCCCCTTCCAATCCCGGGTAATTTGGGTCTTGGGGTCATTTCACGTTTTTAGCAATTAGTTCTTCTGTTCAATTCTTCCATCTGTTGATGTTTGTGAAGTTAAAGAAATGAAACCTTTTGATTCGTTGAGATTCATCTGATATATGTTAAGATAACCCTCTTCTTCACATACCTCTTGTTTCATCTAATTTTAGGCAAAATTCATATTTATGGCGAACTTTTAATAATTTTAATGTAATAAATAAATCAATTAACATAGATTTATTTGCAAATAATCTTAATGACGTACGGCGTTTGCTTTCGAAATAATTCGTAGTATTTTTTCTTTCCTTTTGAATTTACATTTAATCACTTTTCATTTTATGTTCGAGAATCTTTTTTAATTTACTGTGATGCTACTTGTGAAAACCTGTAATTGGCTTATTTGTTTTTATATATATATATATATATATATATATATATATATATATATATATAATATAGTTATAGCTGTTGGTTATCCAAATAAAGAAAATAAAATAAAATAAAATAAAATAAAATAAATAAATATAGGCAGAATGGTGAATGTTACACAGTGTGTAATATGGCCTCTTAAACCAGCCAATGACATGTCATAAGTCCTGTAGATACCTAGACTTCTATATTTCCTTCTCTGAAATGTTCTTCATCTCTGTTGTAATATGTTAATTTCAACCAGAAATGATTGAAACAATTGCTACTTTTTACTTTACCGATTTAAAATTTCTCATTTTTTGCAAGAGCAATGACTACACCGCACTGTAACGAGCGGATGTTTTTGACTCAATAAGAGGAGGGTTAATTGCTAGTGTACAGGCATCGTCCGCAGGGATGGATTAGCCCAAATAAATAAAGTCTTGCACTTTTTCAATGTCTTGTTGTAGCATATTAGCTTTTTCCTCATTTATATGTCCTATTAAATAATTTTGTGCTATTTCGTATTCGCTTTTTATTGATCTTTAAAAGTATAACTAATAAAATAACATTGTAAAGCAAAAATACTGTTTCCCGCTTGTTTTCATTGTTGACAGATCGGCCATTTGTATGGGGTTCTGGAGAACCAATCGGAGCGCTCCACAATATCTGTTATTCTATTTTCAAATCCGATAATGCGCACAAAACGTGTCGCTGTTTCCCGCTAAAGTCGCCGTGGCGCTATTAGTACTTATTAGTCCAGTACGTACAATATGTCACTCAGACCAGCGATTCTCAAAGCGTTATATATTATTAGCAAGATGAATATTAATTTAACAAATGCTAATTAGCATGTAAAATGTAATTCATCCTCCATCCGAAACTGATGGTGCATAGGACACTACAGACTAATAATAGTTAGTAAAAATACAAACCATCTAATACGATACATACTCGTATTACGTTGGGGCCTTTCTTGTAAAACCAACATTGAAAAAATTCAATCATTACAAAACTCAGCTCTTAAATTGATTAACAGATCAGCTAGAATTGATAAAAAAAGGTACCCGAACTTTTTAAAAAGCAAGGGCGCCTGTCCGTAAATGCTATTCTATGGCTCAAATTTCTTACAAGATATCGATTTGATAGTGACTACCAGAAAAGGAATATACATACAAATAATACAAGGCTAGCACAACGTGAAGGCTTGTTAGTACCGAAGTTTGTAAATAAGTATGGCCAAAGAACACTTTATTATTCAAATATTAAAATTTTCAGTAGGACTCCTAAGCAGATCTTAAAAGAAAATGTTGACCAAACTTTTAAGAAAAAAAATATTAAATGGCTAATATGTAACAAGGCTTTATATTGATTAATATTTTATGTTAAAATTCATATATTAAAATTTTTGTCAATACATTTTCTGTAAAAATTACGTTTGCTTATAGTTCTAAATAATGTTTATATTACTTTATAAATTAATATAATTTCTCCAACTTTTTTCTTTGTAAAGGAAATATAAGAAACCTGCTGACAAGCCGGTTTCGCGGTTTCGCGGTTTAGTGGGTTTCATTATTTTTCCTTTTATATTTTCTGTTCATGTTTAGCTTCCTATTAAAAATAAATACAAAAAACAACTGCATGGCTTTACAATCTAATTAGAAGCATTTTACACGTTACAAGTTAACGATTTCGCAAATAAATGAGATAAAATTTTTTGAAGAGCGATTCCGTTGCACAATTTACCACTAATAATTACATAATAAAAAATATTACACTGAACTTCGAAGATTGGTTGTTTTTCTTTTCACAAAGACCACAGACCAACTAGATATAATGTTTCTTGCACAGCCATAATCATAATAGTAATTATTCACTAAATTCTCCAATCACCCACACGCAGCGACTTTCAAATCAATACAGTGATGATTAACACATTGCAACATAGATGGAAAACATAATGGTCAAGGGCTCATGGACTGACATTGGCTGGTTTAAGTGGTCATATTACACACCGTGTGCCAGGCTCTTTATAGACCTGGGTTTAGAAGGCGAGAGCTATTCACGGGGAGCCGTCACAATAGATCTTCACAGGTCGCAGTGACGTCAGGGGCTTGAATAGCACTGACCCCCACCTCTAAAAATAAGAATAATTAGCACTGTGTACCTATATTTCTGCCTATAGTTGAATATCTATATTTTTTCAATTGTTACAATACAGCGATGATTCAGATATTTTTATAGATACCTCGTCGTTGATTATAAAGTCCCGTGTTTTAAAAATATGTCAAATGGAAATTTTATAAATAGTTTGATTTTACTCTAGTGTTTTTATTTTGGTATTTATGTGCTACTTTTTGATGTCCTTTAGACGTTAATAAATAATGTTTTCACTCTTACCTTTCTAAAATGATCTTATAAAAAATAAGATTAAAAGATTGTCCGTTTTTTTAGTCACGACAAAAATATTTGAAAATAATGAAGCAACTTAAAAAGGATTGTAAATAAACGTTGAATGGCCAAAAGTAACCTATCTGCCATCAGGATAATACCATCTCCGTCAATATGCAGGCTGTTGAATAAAAGGTTTTGTGTTCTGCGTATTGGGGATTATCAGTAACCCTTTCAAAGAAATCAGCTACATATCAACTGTCACAAGCCCTTCTACCCCATTGGTTGAAATAAACCTCTTTCTTTCATTATCCTCTCTTTCCCCCGGAGTATCCTTTGTCCTGGAGCATATTGTTGCGAGGTGTCCTTTCTCTTATCGTGGATGTGTGAAATGGCGTCAACGCTCTCCTGATTCACACGATAATATTACATTATATTTTATTATGTTACTTGTTTACTGGGGGGACAGAAATTTCTCAAAATAAAAATTACAGCGTTAATGAATAAGATCAAAACAAAAATGAACTATCTCGTTCATTTTTACCATGACAGCTATTTTACTAAGTAAAGTATTCGAAAAGTACTCAACAGTAAACGGTATAGTGATACTGCTTACAAAAAAAAACATGGAAGTAAAGAAAACTGCATTATAAAACATTAAAAAACATTTGCCAAACTCGAATACTAAAATACAAGCCATTTATTAAAATTACGCAAAATAAAAATGCAAATATTCCCTTCAGCCGATTATATCAGGAAGCTAAACTTTTGGAACTAGGCGAATTTTACTTTCAACCCTTATTTCCTTAAAACAAAAATATGTTTAGCCGAGGAATAAGTGGTTCCAGCAGAACGGTGCAACCACACACATAAAAAGTGGCATTAGACACTTTGAATCATGCGTTTCTCGGCCGCTCAAGAGGGAACACGGTCTCACTTTTCTTCATACAAACGTATTCCTGTATTTTCTCCCTGGATTATAGTTCTTGAGCAAAAGTTTTTTTACAAACAATAGATGTTTATGATTAGCATGTCTCTATTGTTTTGCTTCTTTGATAAATTGTTTTTAATGGGAGCTAGAACCATCCAAAAGCTCATAATGTGCCCAGTTTATTCTGCAGTTTTCGGACGTACTGTATTCAAATATGATAAATAATTTTGAAAAACGCAAAATGTACCGACACCAAAAATTTAATTTTGATAATCTTTTTTATGAAAATAACAAAGTCATTTTTTTTTTTTAAAGGAATAACTCACTAAGACTCTATTTTGAGGCTTGTCAGTAGGGGATATGGAAGGAGGTAACGAAAAATACACTACAACACCTAGACCAATTAGGATTTTTTTCTTGCAACTGGCGGGAATCGAACCCGCGACGCCAGTTTCACAGTTGGCCGTCAATCCAACTGCGCCACGGCGCCTATCTATCGGTTTAGTTTGGAGGTGCTGAAAAATGGACAACGAAACGTCAATTTTGTAGATTTGTGTACATATTTTGATTTTAGAATTTCAAATACATATACCTAAGAAAAAAAAATATTCTAGAAATAAAAAGAAAAACAGAAAATAATAATACAGAAATGTATAAAAAGTAAAATAGAATGCCGAATTTACCCGGGTTCAAAAAATTTACTTAAATTTACTTTTAATTTATTTAGTGATATTTTAGTTTTTTAGTTAATTGGGGAGTTTATTTCAATTTATTATTCCTTTGAAAACTAAACTATTTTGACCATGACTTGTCTATAATATGACAATGAACCAAAAATTTACTCATACAATTTACGCTTTCTATTTCATTGTTTATTTTATTTAACGCTTATTTTAATGAACTCGTTAGGTTTGAATAAAAATGTCTAATTTTGGGAGTTTACTTTTAACTTATCTATATAAAGTCACTACCGGAGTTCGTCAAGGTTGCGACCTTGCACCACTCCTCTCGACATCGAGGAATATCTATCTTCTCAAAAACTCTGCGACCTAGAGTATGCCGATGATGCGATTATAATTGTCAGGGGTCTTCAGGCCACTATAGATCGTCTAAATAGGTACTCCGCATGCATGGGTTTGAAAATCAATATTGCGATAACCTATGTACAGTGTAACTCTTCATGCATTGATGCCCAAAACCTCCTGACTCCTGAGTTTCAAATACCTGGGAGTGCGGCTAGGAATAGTAAGCAACACATTCAACAATGTAAAGGCTGTGATATTTACTCAGTGAAAACCAAATTCCGCCTATATAACGCCCGCATAAAACCGATTCTCCTCTATGAATTCGAATCGTGGCACGGCAAGCGGAGGCGATACGGTTGGCTTGGCCATATACTGCGGATGCCTCCTGAGAGCCTTAATTCACTCTTGCCTACTTTACAAGGCAACCGGTTTTCGACGCCCGGGACGTCCACTGCTGACAGTTCGTCGACAGTTTATGTCATAACTACGGGACGCGAACCTGACTTGGGAGGATGCACAGAAGCTGGAAGCCGACAGAGATGCCTGGAAGAACTTCGTGGACACAATATGCTCCAACTAGGGAGCGGACATGAAATGATGATGATAATGATGATATAAGTTTCGATTTAGGTGTCCGCCGAAACAAGATCAGAAGCTGAACTTCGGTTCCGGTTTCAGCTAAAAATTTAGTTTCGGTCGGTGACTAGTAGCATCGGTAGCTCAATTACAAAGAACTATCAACGTGCTAATAAGCGATGTGATAACAATTTCTCAACATGGTTGTTTATCGTATTCGCGATCACAATGGAGCATCCGTGAACACCTAATATTAAATGTCCAAATATTTACCATTCGCGACGTATAATCCTGCTGCGTAATCACATATTTGAGATTCGCCGGAGTAAATATGGAAACTATTATAAACTGCTATTTTTATTTATTTATTTATTATTTTTCACGCTATTATTGCATTAAGTCAGTATTAGGTATTCTAATAACGGTTTAAATGTCAACTGGCCGATTTGTTCTAGAAATAAAGAATGCCAAAACGGCCATGTCAAGCGACACGTGTGTTGCGAGTCATTTGTCAAAAGTATCATCTAAAAGAAAAATAGTCCCTAAGAAATAATGTTTGAAATGCTGTTTTCCAAATCGCGAATCTTTAAAGAATTTGTGTAATCTGCAAGTTAACTTTAGGAGAAAAACCGGCTTCTGGGTTTAATATGTTCAAAATATAGTTCACTTATTTGTATGAAGAAATAAGCAGGGGTAATCGGCTAGTTCCTTGGCTCATCGCTTTATTTATATTTGAAGAAACATACGAATAGTGGCAATGATTTATAAGAAATCGTAATTATTTGTTTGTTTTTCTGTAAATAAAGTCACCGTAAAACATTATTATAATAGTAAGCTGCGTATAATCGCTTCTATACACGATTCGCCCCTGAAGGAGACTTGTGTCCTAGGATGCGGTGTGCGGTATGTGGTGCGCAAGCCTCCTTGCAAAGCCGTATGTCAATGAATAATAAAAATCCTACATAAATCATCGAATAGAAAAAACGGCTTCCTCTTCCAACGTGTCTTTAAAAGCACAATGCCGGTGGGAGGTAAGTGTGTTAATGTCATTGTTAATATTATAATACGCCACAAATCATTTCGTGAGTCGGTTAACACGGCGCATTAGCGCGACTGTGTGATTTCCTCATTGTCTCGCGTTATTTACAAGTTCCCACATGATCATTAGTTCCGTGTTCCGTGCATCGTGCGCCGGCACGTCGCGGTCCGGCGCCGGCCCTCGCCGTAATCTCCGTCGTTACGCCGTCGCTGCAATTTCGGGACCTGGCACAGCGCTGGAGATGCCGGGCCCTCCGCGATCAGCCCCGCGACGAGATGAAGCAGTATGCAGAGAGATAAGACTCGCCCGGATATTTTGAGCAGAGACGTAGCCAGACGTAAGAAAAAATTCGCCTGCGTGGTGCGGTGGTTAGGACACCCGACTCACGCGCGGAAGGTTTCCCACAGAACATAAAAAGTAAGCTGTTATTTTGCTCAAGCCTGTAGCTCAATCACAAATAACTATTTTTTTTTTTTTTTTTTTAAATTTATTTGGAAGTTCAACAAGAATACATACAATACATACATTTTTTAAGTGAGCATAACTAACGTTCTTTACATATATTCTCAATTATAGAACTTCAACATCTTTCATAAATTATATAAAATAAGAGTGTAAATTCAATTTAAGTAATGGTAAAGATTAAGTTTAGTGAAAGGTAAAAATAGAGAAAGATTTTTTTTTTTTTTTTAAGAAAAGAAAAGAGAAATTAAAAACATATAAGATATAATAAAAAAGACTAAAATTAATTTACATACACAAAACTAAGGATTAGGCATTTGATCTAAGATACATACTATCGACGTGCTTAAAACATGCTAAGCATTTGAGCGATCACAATGAACATGCTTAAGTTATCATAAGTCAACGCGTGTGTAATCTCTAAGACAACGCTCGTGTTGGTTTGTTTTTTGTTTTCCTTTTTTTGTTTTGTGATATAATTAATAAAGATGTACAAAAATTAATTATAAACATCAATACGTTGTGTTTGAAACTGTCTGAACATTTTGTTAATTATCTCTGTTTATTAAGTCAGTCTTTATTGTTTATTCTCAAATGTAAAAATAATTTTTAAAAAGTATATTGTTACTTGAACCACTTAAACCAGCCAGTGTAAGGTCATAAGCCCTGTAGATGCCTAGACTTCTATATTATCTTCTCAAAAATCTTCTTTATCTCTGTTGTAAAATGTTAATATTAACAGCTCCCCAGGGAGTTGAATCCAGTCCTTGTCTACAAAAATTTTGGCAAACTCTAAATATTGTTGAAATTTCAATAGATTTAATGACTGGTATGTGTCGTATAATAAATAAATAAATCCATAAATAAATAAACAATAAATAAAAGTAAGATTTATCATTCTACCTATATTTGATAATTTACATTCCTTCGTTTCTTCATTATTTTGATGTTAGTGAAGCTAAATTGCTGAAACCTTTATTGATGTTGGTTGCACGGCAATTACATTTTTTTTCTTATCTATATTTGTTTATTTTTCCATACATATATTATTTACATAGAAATACAAAAATACACTTAAGAAAAATGCATCTTAAAATTAAGCTATAACATAAATTGGAAAAAATGCCCAAAAAGACTTCAGCGTCTGAGCGTGGGCCATTCCTTTTTAATTATTAAAAAGTTTATAGCGTATAAATATGGTATGACATGACCATGAAAAGAAAATAAATGAAAAAGAAAATGAAAAGAAAACCAAACTAACATATGCTGATATTACGAAAACATGATTTATTTGCAGTATGCATTTATTTTTAACGCTCAGGCGACAACTCTAATTTTTTAGATATAAATTTAAACTTTCGCTCTACGAGGCATCCTCTCGAATTATGCCTCAGTGCTTAAAATACAAAAAAAAATAACGTAATGATGTATCAAATAAATGCGTACAATATAAAGGACGTCAATTGTTATCAAATATTCGAGTACTGTGAGTATCGCCTGATTCCGTTCTGTTCTGTAACCATAGGCAGGTGAGAGGTGTTACATTCGGGTGTCGGTCCCGCCCGAGGGCAGAGCCCTATCGGGGGCATCTCCCCGCCGGTCCTTGCAAGGGACCCCGCCCCCAGATATAAGACCGCTGACCCAAACGCCCTTATTACGAACACTTCTTGTGAATAGAGCCGTGACAAACAATAATGATCACATGAATTTTACAATTATTTTTTTAATGAAAAGAAATATTTGAAGTGGTCGGGGCGTTCGCTTACCATTCTTGAGTTCCTGGGTTCGTTCCTGGCAGAGTGGACGTGAAACATTGATTGTGAAGATGTGAAGATGTTTAACCCTTTATTGCGTGGTCTATCTTATTTGATGCATACCTCAAAAAGAACCATAAAATTACTAATACAAATGATTTAGTGATGTTACGAATCAGAAACATAGCCAAGATAGCACAAAAGTAATACATATTCCAACAGAGGCGAGTGGTGATTTTTAAAATAAGTAATCTACCAAAAATGTTCATAAATTTGTGCCTACACGTAAGTGCATAAACACATTTTTTTTTTTTTTTTTAATTTTTATTAAAATTTTTCATTGATAAACCCTTACGGGTTACATACATTTAACCAAATATGTTTACTTTTAAAATTCACAT
Source organism: Micrasema longulum (assembly GCF_059751315.1). Taxonomy (NCBI): domain Eukaryota; kingdom Metazoa; phylum Arthropoda; class Insecta; order Trichoptera; family Brachycentridae; genus Micrasema; species Micrasema longulum. The sequence continues at coordinate 808,877 of NW_028277266.1, forward strand.
TCTACTGTTAATAATAATATTTTTAACATCTTTTGTAAAGGGTGTCTGAGTCTTTAGTTGAGTTTTGTCTGGTAGTTTTTTGTATAATTTCAGTCCATGGTTTATTAGTCTCGATTGTCCTTTTCTCGTTTTAAAATGTTGCATATGATATTTTTAATATATAATATATTAATATATAAAATATATAACAGTGGACCCAAAATAGATCCTTGTGGGACTCCAAAATTTACTGTTTGTATTTTATTTATTTTTTCATTTACAAAGGTATACTGCTTCCGATTTGTAAAGTATGATTTTAATAGTTTGCATTCTTCAGATTTTACTCCTACATCATTTAATTTTTTAATCATGGTCTCAATGTGTACCATATCAAAAGCCTTTTTAAAATCTAATATTACTCCTGTGGTTGGAATTCTGGCATCCATATTTGTTTAAATATAATTAATTAAATTTACTAGGGCGGTTCCGGTTCCTTTTTTTCTTGAAAACCATGTTGGTTTAAACATATTAAATTGAGATTTTTTATATGACCCCTTAATCGTTTATGAAGATTTTATTAAATACAGTTAAATTTGCTATAGGTCTATAGTTAATATGTAAGTAATATAATTAGGGGAATTATTAACCGAGCGAATAAATAATATATGGATGACTGTTAATGAGATACTTTAATACTAGACCGAGAGGCGTTAAATTATGTTTGCGAAAAATTAACTTCACTAGCGATAATTATGAATGACTAAAAATTCGTAAAATGAGCTACTAATAGTGGGAACCGGTTAATCTAAGCTAGCAACTAAAATTCCAAGTGTTCGAATTGAATAATAAATTGGGCGAAAATACTGAGTGAGCGAAAATAATGCTAATGGAGTGACTATATAACATATTTGAGTTAATACATGAAATGCTTAAAAAATTGCTTTTTAAGATGTGTTAGGTTCGGTTAGGTTCTTAATGTGCTGTCGATTATAAATGGCTTTTTTTCTGTGGTTCTGTGAAAATCAACTCAAACAACAATTATTATTTACTTCGCGATATACGTAGCTTTATTCTACACTATTTTAATACAATACTTGTGAGCATTGGCCGATTCTTTTTTAAATGAATCATGACAAAAACGGCCACTTCAAACGCCACATGTCATATGTGATACGTAATATGTAAACGGTATTCTATCAAAGAAAAATAGTTCTTCAGAAATAATGTTCGAAATGCTAGTTTTCAAAGAATATTTGTAATTTACAAGCTTGTTTTAGTACTGAAAAAACGCGACTATGTTAAAGATGTAAAATATAGTGCACTTTTTTGTATTAAGGAATCAGCTGAGGGAATCGGCTAGTTTTATCGTTTACTGAAAACGATCTGGACGCCGGCGCTGGGCGCACTCTATAGATTTTTTTTGTAGAAAGATATAAACGGCGGTGGTAATTTATAATAATTAGTAATTTATAATAATAATTTAAAATCAAAAACTTTGTTCCAATAAAGGAAAAATTTTTAATGTATGAAGCATATGTTAAAACTAAAATATGTTATATGCAACTACTATGGGGAACAGGATATCAAAATGACATAAACAGACTACAAAGACAGCAAAATAAAATATTAAAGTTAGTATATGACCTTCCCTATCTAACAGCAACTAAAGAACTTTTTGAACAAACTAAACAATTAAACCTAACTGAACTCTTTAAACTAGAATCTTTAAAATTTATTCATAAATTAGCCACTGATGTAATTGTAGACGAAGAATTAAAACTTGAAAAAAATTGTAGTAAACATGAACACAATACGAGAATTTCAGAAAAATATCATATACAATCTTTTAAAACGAGAAAAGGACAATCGAGACTTATAAACCATGGACTGAAATTATACAATAAACTACCAGACAAAACTAAACAAAAGACTCAGGCAACCTTTACAAAAGATGTTAAAAATATTATTATTAACAGTAGAATTTGAATTTTAAAAGTGAAAACATTTTGTTAAATGTATGTAACCCGTAAGGGTTTATCAATAAAATTTAAATAAAAAAAATAAAAAAAATAATAATAATAATTAATAACATTTTATTTTTTTCCCCATAAAATATAATGCTAATTGTGCATAATCGCTTATTCGGACGATTCGCCCCTGAGGTCCGGTCCGATGGCTCTGGTTCCTCCATTGATTGGCTGAATATTCGGTATCTCAAGTAAAAACTCAAATACAAAAAAGTGTCTGTTTTACGTTGGAGATAAATTCTTACTTTTACCTATTTTTGAACATTCGATTTGGTGCGCAATTACTGTAGCATGTCCAATTACTATAGCACTCATCCTTGTCATCAAAAATCCTAGTTTTGAAGTTACCTATTTGTTGTAATAACCCCAAGATATAGTTCCTACCTATGATTGCGTCATTACTTAAATAAAAAATATTTTATTGATTTCCCGCTCGCATTCCGTCCGAAAGAATTCTAAAACTTCAAATTTAGAATTTGGAACATCCTAGATGCAACCAGTATGGTCATCAATCAAAAATCCAAACCTCGCGTCAGGTTGCCACCATTTTGACATACGTTGACGGAACGGCTCCGCTGAACAGAATTTATTTTTCTTCGGGGCCAATTGTTTTAATTTTTCCACTTATTATTTTCAAGGTGTTCCCTGTTGCCGTTAGTCACGGGTTCGATACGCACTTCAGGTACACAAATTACCCATTTTAAGTTTGATGTTTTGACTTCCAAAATACGTTCATATGAGATTTCAGATAAGGCATGTTAACCACTAACAACTAAACCATATTTGAAGTTTTAAAATACATACTTATTTGTTTGAAAGAAGAAAGGAGGGAGGGCTGATCTGGGGTTACTCCGTATGGATTCGCCGGCGAAAGGATTTTTAAGTCCGAGTAAACAAAAATCTTTTTATTTTATTTTTTTGTTATTTCATTATTATTGTAATATTTTATTTATTTTTGAACTGTGGAATGATGCGGAGTGGCTTTTTCAAGGTACGCTGTTTTCTTCTTTTCTTGGACATTGTATTTAGTAATGTATAGAAAACAATAATTGGCCTATAATTTTTGTTTATTTGTAAATATTTTTTTGTTATAATGGCTGTTGTGTTCTTTTAATAAATAAAATAAAAATAAATTAACAAAATAAATGGGAATTGCGTTATTTTTCATTTTGCTTTTAATGTACAGCAAAATCATCATCATCATTCCATGTCCGCACCCTAGTTGCAGCATATGGTGTCTACAAAGAGCCTCCATGCATCTCTATCAGCTTCCAACTCCTAAGCGCCCTCCCAAGTCAGGTTCGCGTCTCGTAGTTTTAAGAACATTTTAGATAAGGTAATATAGAAGTCTAGGCATCTACAGGGCTTATGACCTGGTTGGCTGGTTTAAGTTGCCACTTTACACACTGTGTAACATTCACCATTCTGCCCATATTTAAACATATATATTGCTTCAATTCTTTCAACTGTTGATGTTTGTGAAGTCAAAGAGCTGAAACCTTTATTTATGTGGGTGAGATTCATCGTAGGAACTATTTCACATAAGTAGTAGGCAACGCCTGAAAATTTTGTTTTTTTCAATTTCTATACTTCTTCATGGACCAGGTGGATTCATCAACAATAAACCAGCCAATGACAGGTCATAGGCCCCGTAGATGCCTAGAGTTCTATATTAAATTCTCTAAAATGTTCTTCATCTTTGTTGTAATATGATAATATTGACAGCCCCCAGGGAGTTGACTTCAGTCCTTGTCTACAAAAATTTGGACGAATTCAAAATATTGTTGGGTAATTTTATAAATTGTACATTTTAACAAGCATAATTGTTTTGTGAATTCTCCAATCGTCAGACCACTCGGGTTTGGAAAAAATTATATGTTTCGTTTGCCATTGTCAATTTTTGATTGGAAAATTCTTGGGGCGAAAAAATTAAAATAACCAAAACATTATTTGAATTATTTTTATTTTATTTACATGCAGTTAAATAATACGTACTGTAAACTTCAATTGTTTGCTTAAAAAACTGTTACAATTTTTCTAAAAACATTTTATTATGTATTTTATCTTAATTTATATATTATTTATCTATAAAGCATAATGTAATTCGATACTTAAAAAAAAACAACAAAAAAGGCATCCGCACGTTGGACTGATTATGTCTAACTGAAATCAATGTTTAGCTGTCCCGTTTTCCGCACCCCAACACTGAACCTTTTTTGTTAGAGAAAAATTATCTGAATAAAATTTCCTGTGTCGATATTTTTTCTGTTTTTCGAAATCATTTACTATATTTTTATACCGTACGTCCGAAGACGGCAGATAACACTGGGTGTTTTTTAGGGTTTTTTGATGACCCTAGCTACCATAAGAAACAATTTATCAAAAATTGAAAATAACAAAGACACGCCAATGGTAAATATCTATGCTGTGTAAAAAAAATCACTGCTCTAGCGCTATAATCCAGTGACAAAATACGGAAACACGTTTGTATGACGAAAAGATAGATCGCGTTTCCTCTTAACTCAAGATTTTTTAAAAATTAAAAAAAAAAAAAAAAAAATATTTATTTATTTTTGCACCACAACAGGCCATTGAGCCCAATTGCAGTGTTGAATTACATCACAGAAAACCCAGGCTTGAGAAAAATCACATTTTTTTTGTGTTCTCACCAGGAATCGAACCCGGAACCTTCCGTATGTGAGTTAGAGCGAATGGACAGCGAAAGAACGGCTAAAAGGATCTACGATGCAAATGTTGATGGATGCAGAAAGCGAGAAAGACGTGGCATGATCAAGTCCATCAAATACTTGAAGATGACATGTCAAGAGTAGGAATAATCAGCGTGCGTGCATGAGAAGATGTATGAATGTAGAGGAAACGACGTCTGTATTCAAAGATAGAGGGATATGGCGTTCTATCCTTTCTGCCTACCCCTACGGAGTAACGGCGTGATGGTTTGTTGTTATTGCGTTTCCTCTTAAAACGTCGTGATGGTTCGTTCACACTTTCTAGTCGTAGCAGTTTGCGCTAGAAGCCGCCACCCAGCAGCTGGTCAGGGACTAAAAAAAACGAATTTTATTCTCTGTTCATTATTCAAATATTCAAATGTAGTTTGGCGGCAGAATGAGATGTTTAATAACAGGTTAACAGGACGGGCAGTGATAATATTCCCCTAATAATAAGGACAAAGCGCGTTAAGTCCCGGCCTGAATGAGTTATTGGCGGGACGAACCGATTGCCGTATAAATATCACCTGTAATTATATGAAACGAAGATCAAGATTCAGTAGGACTCTGGATTTCTCGCTGCCAGTGCTTCAAATGGACAAGATCCCCGAGCAGATTTAATATTAAAATTAGAGCATTAAATTTTACGGCGAAGTTTCTTGAAAATGTATGAAAAAAAATGTTTTATTCAAAACGAATTACTTCGCATGACGTCTCTAGTTCATATAAATGAACCAATGATAAGAGAGTTGTGAAAGATTTCCAGTTTACGGTGAGTCAACGGACCAATCGGCAGAACTGACCGGAAAGAAGCGGAAGAGAACTTGAAATGTCACACGCGGAGTAATTTCAGAAATACAAAACTTTAAAAAACAATTTATTTATTGAAAAAAAATTACAACGGGGATGGAGAATACCTTAAAGAAGGGAATATGGAAGCCTAGGCATTTGCAGGGCTTATGATCTGTCATTGGCTGGCTTAAGTGGCCACTTTACACACTGTGTAAAATTCACCATTTTGCCTATGTTTGAACATCCATATTTCTTAATTTCTTCCATTTGTTGGTTTAAGTGAAGTTAAAGAGCTAAAACCTTTATTGTTTGAAGAGATTCGTCTGTTTTTTTTCATTCATCAAAACAATTTTCCAATTTTTAAACTTCTTCTTAAACCAGTTGGTTTTATTACAATATTTGATTTGGTTCAAATGTTTGTAGACAAAATACTGGATTTTACCCCTCGGGAGTCATTAAGATTAACAAATTACAACTTGCATTTATTTATTTATTTCACATGAAACTTTATACTTTTTCTTTTCTATATGAACACCTCACTGGGTATAACCCGTGTAGAGGCATTCATTTACATTATTTTTGTATCATGTTCTAGTACATAATAAATAAATATAATATAATAAATAACATTGTATGGATATAACCATAAAATATAAATAGCAGACATGCAACAATAATTCCAAGCTTAAATAGACTACTGTTTTGGTGGGGCAACTACATATCTTAAGGCAGTTTTTAGAAGGCAAATCCAGAATTCATTTTTTAACAAATAATTTGAATTTCTGTTTATTTGTATTTAATTTCAAATTAAGAGGTCAAGTGTTGTAAATTTTTGTGACTCCTCTGATCAAACAATGTTGTCATTTTAGGTGGCGCGAATAGTTATCTCTCTTTTTATTTTGTTTCATAGATTGTAATATATTTACTCGCACCATTTTTATGTGTGTGAACGAGAAGTGCCCTAGCGTACAGTTGCCTGTCGTCCACAGCACCTATTCGTTCAAACACCTCCGTTGTGGGTGTTCTGACAGGGACCCCGAGCAGAGCCTTGAGTACATACTTTTGTGCTATTTCCAAGGTATGCATATAAAAAACAATAGATGAAGATTTAATTAATTTTAATATTGTATGTTTCAACAATATTGTGATTTTGTCCAAATTTTTGTAGACAAGGACTGGATTCAACTTCCTGGAGAGCTGTTAACATTAACATATTACAACAGAGATGAAGAACCTTTAAGAGAAGGTAATATAGAAGTCTAGGCATCTACAGGGCTTATGACCTGTAATTGGCTGGATTAAGTGGCCACTTTACACACTGTGTAACATTCACCATTCTGCCCATATTTGAACATCTACATTCCTTCAATTCTTTCATCTGTCGATGTTTGTGAAGTTAAAGAGCTGAAACCTTTATTTATGCGGGTGAGATTCATCTAATTATCTAATTGAATGATTTCCCCTACATACTAGGCAACGCCTGAAAATTAATATTTTTTTCAAATTCTATACTTCTTCATGGACCAGGTGGATTTATCAAAAATATTTTGAGTTTGTCTAAATTTTTGTAGACAAGGACTGGATTCAACTCCCTGGAGAGCTGTTAACATTAACATATTACAACAGAGGTGAAGAACATTTTAGAGAAGGTAGTGTAGAAGTCTAAGCATCTACAGGGCTTATGATCTGTTATTGGCTGGTTTAAGTGGTAAATATGGCCAGAATGGTGAATGTTACACAGTGTGTAAAGTGACCACTTAAACCAGCCAATGACAGGTCATAAGCCCCGTAGATGCCTAGACTTCTACATTACCTTCTCTAAAATGTTCTTCATCTCTGTTGTAATGTGTTTATTTTATGTTTCGTTATCGGCTGACGTTTCAAGCACTGTATCAAATGGGGATATTCTTGAAAAAGAAATGATTTAATTTAAAAAACAGCGATTTTGACCACTTAAGATTTTCAAATGTATCAAACGGCCCAATTTAACCAGAGGCTAGATTAACCTCGCTGATAAAGAGCAATGTGGTACTCTGAAAGTTTATCATTCGACTTACCTCATGGTAGTACACGGAGTAGGGACGTACTATCTACCTGTATTTTTATATTTTAAAACAATATTTTATTTATTGACGATAACAACAGAAATAATCACGACATTAATATTTATTTATTTATTTTATTTTTATTTTATTTTATTTGGGATTTTTACAGCTATTACATAAACAAAATAAGTAGAAAAATCTTAACAATGCTAAAGCCAATTGAAAAAATCCACTGTAAATATAATGACACATAATATATAAGAAAAGAAGTTTAGTAATTTTATTTGTGTGACGTTTGTATTCATGTTATGTGAATGTGTGTATGCGTGAATGAATGAGGGAGAGGATACATGTGCGTGTGGGAATGAATGAGGGAGAGGATGCGTGTGTGTGGGTGCGTAAGTATAAAAAAATAATTGTTTAAAACTTGTAAATTGTATTAAAATGGTACAATAAAGAGCCGAGTAAAAAGTTAGAAACCTTTTTGTTGAGTTACATGATCGCCTTCTGGGGAACTGGTAACAAGACAGACATAACAAGAATACAAAGACAACAAAATAAAATTCTTAAACTAACATACAACCTACCCTACCTGACCTCTACGACTGAACTGTACAAAAAAACACACCAATTTGACATAAACTACTTGACTAAAATTGAGACCTTAAAAATTGTGCACAAAATAACACTGGGAAACATACAAGACGACGACATAATATTAGTCAAAAATGCTGACATACACAAATATAACACCAGACAACAACAACACTATCATATTGAAGAAGCAAATACAAACACAGGACAGTCAAAAATACTACATAATGGACTTACCTTACTACTTGAAAACTTTTACTGGAGACAAATTTAAAATCAATCTGAAAAAGCACACTGAACTAACTAGACTAGACGAGACATAAAATGACTTGACAATATTAAATTTATAATGTAACCCTAACGGGTTTTTTAAAATTGTAAATAAATAAAAAAATAAAAAATTAAAATGACGAAATATTAACCCAATAAGCGGCAACTGATTTTTTTTTCGCATTTTACGAGAGGTATCGCCCTCGCTATGGGGATCGTCCAAGGTTTTCGAACCTTAAAATACGATTCAAGCACGTAATGTTTTTAGGTTTTCTAGAAACACTTAAAAAATGTATTATTTCAATGTTGTGGTGTTATTTTCAATTTGAGCCGTTCGATTCTGAGCGCTCTGGAAGGGTAGAGAAAGCGTTGCTGAACACATAATTAGTTCGTAAATTACGTGCTAACAACGCTTTATCTATCCCAAAATGAGCGTTAAGTTTTCAGGGATAAAATATTAGTTTATTTAAAAATTATTTTAACGTTCTATGATAAATTAAATGGAATTATACCTAATGAAAATATTTCACTAAATGTTATTAAATGTTTGTGTAAAAACATTTAACGGAAAAAAGTACCTGGTTAGCACCATTTGAAGGAACTGATAAAAGGGTACTCGCAATCGCTTTTGACCTTATAAAGCTCAGCTGAAATCAAGTGAAGGTTATTAGTAGAGCCCTTACTGGGCACTGCAGATTGAACAAGCATCTTGCTAGAATGAACCTTTCCGAAATTTTCAGATGTAGGTTCTGCAGTGCAGATGAGGAAAAACATATATATATATATTCAATGTGAATGTAATGCTTTGCATCAGAAAAAGGAGCCTCATATTCGGGGGAGCACTGGTTAAATCTGAGGATGTTAAAGAGCTCGCGCCTACTAGCCCGATACTTTTGGGATCTGGGCTTGGAGGGGGAGATTTAGCGAAATGTTTACTCTCGCATTCCACACAGTAGCCAGGTTCTTAATAGACCTGGGCATGGAGGGCGAGAACTTTTTACGGGGACCCGTCATAATAGATCTTCACGGGTCGCAGCGTCGTCAGGAGCTTGCAAAGAACTGACCCACACCACTAAAAATAAGAATAAGAATATAACCACTCACTGACTTTTCTATGTTTACCGGCTTCGAGACGCACCCGTCTCTTCGTCACATTTCACTCTCCCACTTTCACTCCTCTTTTACTTCTTTGTCACATTTTGAAAATATTTAATTATTTATTTTAATAAATTTACGGGCATTGTCCTCTTTGAACATAAATTATAACGGAAAACGCAATTATATATGTATATAGGGATAATAACATAACACTAGAAACAAAACAGTAAAAGAAAAAGCATAGACAAATAAATAAATTTGTAAACATTGTAGGATTTGTATTGTTTTGAAAAACAATAATAACGCGCTGTTTACTTACAAATTTATTGAATGGAATGAGCTTATATTTAAGTTTGATTTTTATTATGTATACGCTTAAACTAGGGTTTCCTAGAACAGCGGTGACCGTATCTTAACGGCCGTAGTGAACGGTGATGCAGTGGACAGCCGTCGTTACGGTGAATAGAGAGTGGTTTCTTAGGAAAACGGCGTTGTTAAATGTTATCAACACCGTTTTCCTAGGATACCACTCTCTAGTCACCGTTACGACGGCTGTCCACCGATCACCGTTCACTACGGCCGTTAAGATACGGTCACCGCTGTTCTAGGAAACCCTAGCTTTATAAATATTAGTTTTAAATGCAACACGTCGCTTTTTCAGAACAAACATTGCCGTCACATTAAACCGATTAATTCGTACAATTAATTTAAAGCATCAAACTGCGCTTGCTTGAATTACATTGTGCAAATTTAAAAAAAAAATGTAGCATTATCTCGATGTTTCGAGACTTTATTTTCGTGATTATCCTACTTTCCTTATTTCAGGTATACAATCCATATTTTTGTAAAATTCGGTTGTTTTTTTATATTTATAATTGTAGTTTCTAGAGAAAATATTTTACAATAAATTTATCGATCCGAGAAAAATGCAACAAATACACTTCTTCAAACTCAAGATTTTGATGGTTAATAATAACTAGAACTATCATAAAACGAGGGTGAAAATCAGCTTTCCGATATTGTAAAAAATCGGAGATCAATTTTATAAAAAGTGATTCCTCCCTAATTGGAATATTGGCACTAAATGGGTTAAAAACAACTCACAAAATCTACTTGCTGAAAGTCGAAATTAACCAAATAAGCTATGTCCGGGCTAATCAAGAATACAGTTCGATGTGTAAAATAGAATCAGACTCCTGGACGAGTGCTATTGATTCGAAGGCTAGTCTCAGGTCAACATTCAAAAAAAAATAAAATCAAGTCTAGATAAGTCCGTCGAGTTGTGTAATGGTTAACGTGTTTGCCTACCATTCTTGTATGTCCAGGGTTTTATTCCCGAGACGGGTGACATGAAATATTGATTTAAGAAGTAGTTCTACATCGCAATATTTTATGTTCTTGCGCGGGCACCTGAAGCATAAGCCTGATCACCTTACCTTCATGTAACAGATGAACAATATACGGTGCATTAAGTGCACCAAAACAGTGTCTTTTGCACCATCGGGTGTAGACAGAGGTACGATTATGATGGTATAATAAGTCTTAATGCAAAAAAAAGTAAAGAAAACTTCAATATTGATTTTATTAAATGTATATGTATTTATGTAAAAAAAATTGCTATCCATATTTATTTATTTATTTATTTTATTTTATTGAAATATACGGCACTAAGTGCCTTTTACATATTAGTTGCTTATACATTAAAATACATACATGTAAGTGGATTTTTTTTTTCATGGAGTCTTTATTCAATAAAATATACATATTATTACAATATTAATACATTATAAAGAAAACAAAGTATTTAGATATATTTTGTCCCGATAAACTATTCAATAATAGGAATATAGATGTTCAAATATAGACAGAATGGTGAATGTTACACAGTGTGTAAAGTGGCCACTTAAACCAGCCATTGACAGGTCATAAGCCTGGGCTTCTAAATTACCTTCTCTTAAATGTTCTTCATCTCTGTTGTAATATGTTAATATTCAATAATAGTTTGTCATCGGCTGCTTAGACATTAGTTTTAATAATAATCAAAATAATAAGAGCACAGACATAATACTTTATACGTATCAAATAATAAACATAAAAAATAGTTTAAAGAAATATATTTATATATTTTTTAAAGTAAGAAAATAGAGTGAAATAATACAATTTAAATTAAAGAATAGTAATTTACTTGAATAAATGCATATATTAAAAGAAAAAAAAAACAAATGTATAAATATTGTGTGCTCATAAATGTAATCAAAACGAGATAAAACATAAATTAAGCAAAGTAAAGTAAATCGAGAATTTCAATTCATATCTACAGAAAAAAAATAAAATAATGAGTATAGTATTTAAAAGAAATTACTACTAAACAGTTATTTACAAATTAAGAAGTAAAAAAAAAGATACACAATTTAAAAATTACATTACCAGTTATAAAAGTATTGATAAAAAAGAAAATATTTGGTCATCGAAATATTATGAACCTGTTAAAAAAAAACTAAAATACAATATTATTATTATTATTTGACACTTTATATACATATACAATAAATATACATTTAAGGGCGGGCATATTGCCTTAAGGCAATTTCTTCCTACCTACCCAAACCGTTCAGTTTGAGAAAATTATAAATACATGGACATATTGAATCTTACAATTTTATACAAAAATTAAAAGCAAAGATTAACAAAAATAAATATATATATATATAAAAAAATAACACTATACTATGAAGAGAGAAGAGGGGATGGGAAGGAAAGAAGAAGGATAAAGGAACAATATAAATATTTAGATAGTGACATTTCAATCTTGACTTAAATGTAAATAAAGAAGGGGCGTCTCTAACATTAGTGGGTAGATTATTCCACAATCGAGCGGCTACTACTATGAAAGAGGAGGCAAAAAAATTAGAGCGATGACAGGGTATTAAAAGGGTTCTCTCGTTACTAGAACGAAGAGCAATACATATTCATTTAATTATGAATAACACAAAACGATAGCAAAATAATTATATGTATTACCATTTAAAACTACTACTTGGGTTACTCATATAAATATACATAAAAATACATACTGAAATAATAATATTGACTGAATTCATAGTGGTATTTTTTATTTATTTTTAATGAATTGTATATTAAAGTAATGGATAATATATCACGAAGTTACATCGTTTGAGTTGATTTCATAGATAAGAGTTGTTGTATCACACAGAACCACAGAAAAATATCAATTCATAGTATATATTACTTACATTATATTATGTACCTCCTATGTAGGTACAAATATATGATATTTTTTATAGCTTACCTGTAAATAAAATCACCATTCGCCACTGCTGTTCACTTACTGAGGTTTCATTTTCACAGAATTTTAAATAATGCTAAGAGAAAAATACATATTTTTTCTTTTTTAACGCCGTCAGTTCGAATTCGTTCAATTAAAGGCTATTGAAATATTTTTGATTTCCCAATTATGTATCCATTTGAATTGATATTGTATCAACATCTTAATATATTATTCTATGTAATCCTCTTGATATAAAATTAAGTCCGTATCTTAACACATCATTAGACGTAAAGTTAAATTGTTTTTCACTAACAACTCGGGCTTAAAAAATCATTTTGTGTTGTTAGATTTAAATAAAAAAGCTTACCGGATACCCTGTTATGCCGCATGCCGTTATATAGATCCATTCAAAATATTTGTATAATTGCCGTAGTGAGCTTGGCATAAAAACGGGGGATTTCAGTAGCGGATCCGCCTTAATATCGACTTAATGAACGAGGCTAAAGCTTTTGATAAATGGCGTGAATGGAGAACATGTATTTTTTTACTTCTTTTTTTTACTTTGTACTTGGATGCATGTTTCCTATTTAAAAATATTTTCGAAATAATTGACGGCACTTAAATTAAACAATGCATCTATCGGCAGTAATAAAAACATTTATTAGATAACTAGCGGACCCGTCAGATGTTGTCCTGCCCAAACGTCGCGCGTTAGCTTGCCTCAAATATTCAGAAAATCATCAAGGAGTTTCCCACATAAATCCCCTCCACTAAGAAAAATCCACTCCTTAACTCGTCTCTTGAAGATGCTTTTTGCCCTTGAGAGCTTAATACGCTCTTTCAAAATACTGAACACTCACGGAGCGATAAAGGAGAGATGTCTCTGAGCAAAACTGTGTAAGTGCTTCTTTTGGGTACAGTTGTCTCATATCCAGCACCTTAATGTATTAGAACAATTATGAGAGGCTTTAAGATGGATTCCGCACAACCCTCCCCAGCCAACTATTCCATGGATTGCAGTGGATTGAAACAGCAAAGTAGGCATTTCTGAGAGTGCCAATATCCAGAATGTCTCTAAGACAGCAGAAAACATGGCACAGCTTTCTCAACCTAGAGTTTAACGACTGGACTTGAGCCTCCCATTTTTATTATATCTTTTATAAAACCTGAAAAAAGAATGTCACATCTTTTGCACATCCGACGTTGTTCTACAATCGCGACGAAATTCGCGCTGACAGTAAAGTTAACAGCATCACAGGCGATCGAGATCTTGGTTTAAATATTTGTTGAAAAATAGCTGGCTTATTCTGTCACATTTTCGTTTCGTAAGTTTGTTCGTTCGCCATATTTTCATCGCATTCTTACGCAATCAAAACCATATTTCGCTCTCGTTCCCTCTCATACGATACAAATATTACGAATGAATAACGAAACAAATTAGTTACTGCATAAGGCCACAGGACGTGTTAATTGACACAGTATTCATTGGATCAAATCTTGCACAAGATCTTGTACTATTTTCTGGCCCATGTAATAAAACTTTAAACTGTGTGATTGTAGATCGATAATAATATTTAATATTTGAGTCTGTTGGATTGATGTCATAATTACGAAACCGGTTAAACTTCTTCCTTAGGCCTTCTGTGTCTGCTCGAATAAGAGAAAGATGTAGTCTTTCGGTCGGTAGAATATAAATCTCCATAGACAAATTAATTACAGTTATTGGCTACCCAATACTTACGGGTAAATGTCTCCACAGCCACCTATATCTTGTGGTCATTTAGGTAGTAATTTGTGCACCCAGAAGGCATTGCTTAATTTATTACAGTCAAAGTCTTTATTTAGAAAATTGCTTTAATACCTCCCCAATTCTATGGGTATTTTATCATTTTGCTTCTAAAGAAAAAATATCGATAAAAATAACATGTTATAATATTTTACGCGCATTAATTTGTTTTTTAATTTGTAGAGACGGTTTTAAAGTGGTTTATGCAACTAATAAACAAACAAAAAATCCTTGATAATAAAATGTTGTATCTTTAATCCATTTTGTGTCCAGGCAGATAAAGAATACAGTTCTGTGTGTAAATAGAAGCAGAACCCTGGACGATTGTTTTCCAATCGATAGCTGTTCTCAGGTAAAAATACTGAATAAGTAAATAGAGTGGGAATAACTCCGCCTTGTTGTGTAGTGGTTGGCGCGTTCGCCAACCATTATTGAGATCCTGGGTTCGATTCCTGTCAGGGTGAACGTAAAATATTGATTTTGAAGATTGTTTTATTGTGGTCCCATACAATAAGTCTCGGGTTCGATTTCCGATAAGGTGGACATAAAATAATTGTTTAAAAGATTAAATTTAATTCAATTAATTTATTTAAAAATAAAATATAACATATACATTACAAAAATACAATAATATGTACATATTATAAAAAAATAAAAAAAATACATAAAAGACCTGTTTGGAAGTGAGCAAAATTTATATGGTTGATTTTTGTTCAGTGCCCATCATACCATGTAGGTTATCTTATAAGCATCATCATAATGGAACATACAAACCAATGCTTATCATAATCTAAGGATTATCGACCATAGGTGCTAAAGGCATGATGATGATTAATAATAAAATATTTTTTTATCGTCAAAATGTTGTGTGTTCAGATCACGTCGGGGTCACTACTTTGGAGATACTGGTGGATTTTTTAAAACTGGCGCGTTCGCATTACTCACACAAACGCATTGTGCAGTATCTGTGAATAAGCCTATGGTATGACATTGCACGGCATACACATTGTGAAAATAATATCTGTCTCTCTCGCGCTCAGACGCGTATAAGCGTGACATAGACAACTATTGCTTTGTTAGCTGCTAATGATATGATAATAATAAAAAACACAGGATGCTTCTGCATTCCTCTGAATTTCGCTGCGATTCTTAATAGTAAAAATATAATATATAAATAAACAAATAAACAAATTATAATATGTATTCGATGTATATATTTTAAGCTATGGACTAAAAACACTGGTTTAAAAATACATATTTTAAACCAAATCATACATCGGTCGATTATCTAGTGCTGGCGCTTTCGCAAAACTTACACAAAAGCATTTTTAATGTACAGAATATTAATTTCAAAAATCTTAAATTCATATTAAATGTTTTTAAAAATCTCTTTTGGATTCGAGCGAAAAAAACAATTACTTAAGAAAATGTCACATATTTATTTATTTTTAAACAAGCACGTTTTTTATTTAATGTTTTGTGTTCATTAAATGAATAATTAATATTTACATATTACAACAGAGATGAAGATCATTTAAGAGAAGGTAATATAGAAGTCTAGGCATCTACAGGGCTTATGACCTGTCAATGGGTAGTTTAAGTGGCCACTTTACACACTGTGTAACATTCACCATTCTGCCTATATTTGAACATCTATATTTAAAAATTTGGACAAACTCAAAATATTGTTGACAAATTACCTGGTTTATGAAGAAGTATAAAAATTGAAAAAATAATAATTTCAGGCGTTGCCTAGTATGTAGGTGAAATAATTCAATTAGATGAATCTCACCCGCATAAATTTCAGCTCTTTAACTTCACAAACATCAACAGATGAAAGAATTGAAGGAATATAGATGTTCAAATATAGGCAGAATGGTGAATGTTACACAGTGTGTAAAGTGGCCACTTAAACCAGCCATTAACATGTCATAAGCCCTGTAGATGCCTAGACTTCTATATTACCTTCTCTTAAATGTTCTTCATCTCTGTTGTAATATGTTAATATAAACAGCTCCCCAGGGAGTTGAATCCAGTCCTTGTCTACAAAAATTTGGACAAACTCAAAATATTGTTGAAAAATCAATACATTGCAATTAAAATGCACAGTACAAATTACATTGGAGAAAATATGTATACATTCTCATTGATAAACAATTAAGATAGCAAATTTGGTTAAAATTTCTTATATCCTTTTTTTAAATCAACATCCCGTAGATTTTAAATGCGTTTTTGTGAGTTTTTCGAACGCGCCAGCTTTAATTAAACAACGAGTATGTGATGTAAGGAGAAATGTAGAGGCGTGAGTGTTGTAGCGTGTTCTTTTATTGACTGAATATATCTGTCATCAGATGTTATGCGTGTACATCATGAAGGTAGGAGAGTGGTATGCATTTTCCGCAGACTGTTATATTTCAAATAAATTTGTCATTCCAAAAAATACTTCGATCTCTCGGCCGCTTTCTTTTTTTTACTCAGAAGCCTACGCTACTCGGTGTTGCCAGGAATCCAAGTTTATTTCCGGCACAGACGGAGGGCACCGACAAATTTATTTCTCATATGGCCACACTCAATTTGACGTGATTCCAAAAAAGGAACTTCGAATGGCCGTATTTTGAAATTACAATCTCGTTTGAAATCAAAACACCTTTGCCAAGTTATTTATAGACAGTAATGGGTTTCTGCAAGTGTAATTTTTTCATTAACACTTTGAACCGATCGTAATTATATGTAATAAAAATATAAGCTAATAAGTATTTCATCATTTCATCATCATTATTCACCTTTCTACATCCAGTGGTGTATAGAGCGTTGCATTTGTTTATTTATTTATTTTATTTTATCAGGAATACAAACAATTATACAGGTTACAACACTTGTTCATTAATAAAATGGTGTCAAAAACAATAATCTACCCAATGAGCTAAAAACAATTAAAATACATCGAAAATTTTTTTTTTGAACAGTTGTAGAAATTGCTTTCAATTTTAATTAGTATGAATGTATTATTATTTTCTGTTTTTCTAATATTGTATTTTTGCAGCTTACCAATGTAAAAATTCACCGCTCGCTACTGCATAGTAGGCCCTAAAGATTGAAAGCTAGCGGTTCCTCTAGGGACCAAATAAGTCAACAGATCTCAAATAACGTTTGTCGAGCTTGTATCTGTGCGGACCGGTGTAATAGTTCGAGCTAATGTCGATTTATAAATAGGTATAATATAAATAACAGCGGACTCGAGTAGTAAACTCAACTTCAAATATTTTTGTCTCAAAACCATTGTTCAATGTTTGAACAGAGTCAATTTTAGCGTTTCGGGTTACGCTGTGTTGTGCCAGAGATATTCAAACATTAAATATGCACAAATTGTAATGTATTACAAAAAAATAGGAAAAAAGTTGATTTAACTCATTTATTAAAAATAAAAATAAAATATTTTGTGTATTATTTAAAATTTACATGTACCTACATTATACCACATCTGTCAGTTACGAACGGAGCACTAAGCACAGTAATTGTCAATAAGAATATGTCAATCGAAGCTAAGCTGGCAGTGCACAACGGATTTTTAGTCCCAACACTCGTGTATGGAAGTGAAACATGGAACTGGCTGAGGAAGGATGAAAGCCGAGTGAACGCGGTTGAAATACGATCTCTTGATACGAATGTGTGGGAAATCAATGTATGATAGGGTTACGAATAATGAAATCTGGCGAGAGTGTAAATCTGAGTCAAGTATAATTGATAAGATTAAGAAAGGGTCTCCGAGATGGTTTGGTCACGTAGAACGAATGAACGACGAAAGAATGGTAAAAACAGTATATTTGGCGAAAATGAACGGTAACGTGAGACGAGGACGACCTAGGAAGACGTGGCATGATCAGATATACCAAAACCTTAAGTCTGGTCATGTCAAAAGCAGACAGAACCGAAGGCCATGTATGACAAGATGTATGAATGTGAAAGAAGCTAGGAATGTATGCCAGAATAGACGTGTGTGGCGGTCTATTCTCTCTGCCTACCCCTACGGGGAAATGGCGTGATGGTGGTAGTAGTAGTAGTAGTTACGATCCGAGGCGGTTTCTTAGAACCTATGTGCAATGCGTTGCCAGGGAAAAAAAATGATAATAAATTAGTAATTGATATTAAAAATATGTCATACAAAGAAACCGGGATTCATTGCAACTCGTACAATATTAAAAAATATATAGAAAAAGAGAAATGCTTAAGTTTTTATTGTTTACTCAAATATTCCAATATTTAGACCATTTCCAGTTGTGAATAACTTGTGCTGGAAAAGTGCAAAACGAGTTGTGGTAGAGTAGGATTTGAACCTGAGACCTTTGGTCCGTGAGTTTACAATACTACCATGGACCACAGCCCGGTTCACACAATATTATATTAAATACTAGCGCCAAATATTATTTTAACACCGTGGGTACTCTGTTTTGCACAATCAATTAGCCTGAATTTGTATGAAAACTACCATATCTGGTAAAACCACGATTTGAGCGAGATAGACTACGCTTAGAGTGCGTACACTTAGTGTGATAAAGGGAGAAGATAAAATACAAGTTTAAAAGTTAGGCCCTATGTGTTGCGTGGATTTAGTACCGAACTTCATTGACTTCACAGGTCTGATATGAATTCTGTTTTGAGATCGGGTACTGTACTTGTGGATGTTTCTATTGAAGGCGTGCTTGATTTTGCTGTGCATTGAGTCGAAATCAAATTGAGTTTCAATAATTTTGAGAATGTCTGGTTATATAAAAAGTGTAAAGCAATTTTTACCTTCTGTTAATATCATAAAGGTTCTAAATAAACATTACTATGTTTTGAAATTGACCCTAATGCAGTATTCCATATCGTTTGTTTTTGTTATATTTTTCAAATAGTTGTTGGTGAAGCAGAGCAGACAAACTCTATTCCTAGCCACACTCAATATTAAACATTCACCTGAAGAAGCCGCATACTCACTAATGGTTGAGAGAACACATAAGAAGTTTCTCTGTTACCTGGACATGAGAGAGTATGGATACTACACATTGCACTACCCATCATTGTTCCTTTAAGATATGCTTGGTATCACACATTTGCGGGCCAGAAGGAGCATTGCCACCCATTTGATGGACTTTAAACTTCTGAACGGGGGAACGCATAAAATTATACAGATCGAGCAACTATTTGAGGGCTAGGCAACACAGACCATTTGTTTTTCTAGAATGCAAGACCAATTTACCGTTGATGATGCCTGTAGGGAGAATGATCGGTCTGTTGAACAGCCTACCGAGAGAGGTAAATATTTTCTATGTTGGGATTACCAGTTTTAGGCCCTTCGTCTTTGACTTTGTATCATAATGCGTATAATTGACTTATTCGTCTTTGTTTACTATTATTTTTATGGAATATATGTTGGACCTAAAAAATCTTTTGCGCTTTTTTTTAAAACATGTTTTTGTACTTAACTAATAATATAATTAATTTAAATTGTAATCAGCAGTAGTCACGTATTAAATAAATAAATATTCTTACGTTCCCTGTAGGCATCTGAGATCACCTGATACCCTTTTCCTTCCAATTTATACAAACAATATGGCACATTTCAACCCTCTCTCAAGAATGTTTAAGAGTAAAACAAAATAGAAACAATATTGATATTTATCATGATAGAGTAAATGATTATAAAAAAAATATTACCGTGTTTCTTAAATCAAATGTCTGATCTTTGTTTTTGTGTTTGTAAATTAATTAATTTTTTTTTATTACTTCTTATTTCGTCTTATTTTCTCTTTTCTTTTCATTAAAAACAAGAAGTCTTATCTTTAACTCAATCTTTATTATAACTCAAATTTATTTAATTAAGCTACACACTTATTTTATATAATTTATGAAATATGGTGTTGTTCTTTAACTCAAATTGATTTAATTAAGCTACACACTTATTTTATATAATTTATGAAATATGGTGTTGTTCTTTAATTGAGGATATATATGAAGAATGATACTAATGCTTACTTACAAATTGTATGTATTTTATATATCCGTGTTGAACTTAAGTAACAAATAAAAAATCCAGTTACAAAGGTAAAATTATTATTACAGTTGATAGAAGCTTAATTATGCACGAGATGTAACCAATATAAACTGAATAGCTTCATGTTCACAGCCGTTCAGATGCAACGATGAAATTTTCATTTTTGCATTATTTTGTCGTGTGTCGTTTGAGATCTGAAATCAGCAAAGGACCGGAAGTCTCTCGAAACCGAAGATATTTACAAGCTAGATTCCATAAACTGCCTTAAGGTGTACATACTGTATATCGGGGAGACTGCCAAAACATACGAGTACTTAATGAGTGCATGCAGGCTCGGCTACCCCGAAAAAATTGCTTTGGCGAACACCACATAGAAACGTGGCACAAGTTTTCCTTCTAGTTGGTAATATTAGGGAGATCAAAGAGTCACCAAACTCATTGGTAAAAGAAGAGACTGAGATTTACAAACATCCCGACAATATACTATTAATAGAGATGATGGGATGCAATTAAAATCATTCTAGTACCCAGTTATAAAGAAAGCACATACAAGCGTAGACTGTGAAACGACACAGATTTCAAATTAACAAGCTGCATGTATTATAACGGTGAAATATTAGAATTATTTTTTAAAAAGGAAAGTATGTAAAAAAATATTTGTTGTATTGTTTCAAGATAATAACTCCTTAAACAAAATGATTTTCAGTATTGTTACATTGTAATATATATTATTATGTTCATAGAAGTTTTCACTTTGAGTGAGTATCAATACATTTTTAAATAAGGGTTTTAAAAATTATTACTACTGAAATTAAATTGTCATCAAAATTTAAGACGAGTGATGCTTAAATCCACATACTTCTGGTATCTTTATTATAAAATTAAATGAAAATAAGCATTAAATGAACTCGTGAACTAAACGTTGATAATATAGATAAAAGAACTTCAATATCTAATACAAGTTATTAAAGAAAAGAATCACTATAACCTACTTAATGTTCCAGAATTTCAAGATATTCAAATAATTTTGATTTGCATAGCAGAAAACTTAAAATAATTCAAAGTTAAATAAACGTTTAAAACAAAACTTAAAAAGCGTATTAATTCATATCTCAATAAATTTTTATATTTAATCATATAAGACAAATTGATGTACATTTTTAGCTAAGCAGTATTTGCGAATGTAGAAAATTAAAATAAAAACTTAAATTTGGAAATAAAATAAAAAGTTGAACCAACTCCCACTCTAAACGCGAGCAGTCTGTTCACCAGAAGTAGTAGCGTATTAAATAATACGTGGACTTATCTATTTTCAATTGCTTTTTGTTTTTGTGTACATTATGTTTATTCAGATAAAAATGAAAATTTCAACAACAACAAACCATCCCGCCATTTCCCCGTAAGGGTAAGGAGAGAAGATAGAACGCCACATCACTCTATCGTCATGCATACATATCTCGCTTCCTCTACATTCATACATCTTCTCGTGCACGCGCGCCGATTATTTCGACTTTTCACATGTCCATCTTCATGTATTTGTTGGATTTGGTCATGCCATGTCTTTCTCGGTCTTCCTTTATTTCTGCATCCATCAACATTCGCATTGTAAATATTCTTAGCCGTTCTTTCGCTGTCCATTCGCTCTACATGTCCAAACCAGCGCAGAGCTCTTTTCTTGATTTTGTCGATAATGCTTATCGCTTATATTAATGCCTTATATAATGTACGAATATCAACATTTGTGCATCTATCGTACATAGTTTTACCACACATTCGCCTGAGAGATCGCATTTCGACAGCATTCCGCCTACTTTTATCCCTGTTTTTCCAAGTCCATACTTCGCTCCCATACATCATGGTCGGGACCAGGACTCCGTTGTGAACTGCTAATTTTGCCTCTTGCGACAAACATTTATTAGCCAATGTTGATTTCAGTGCACTGTTCACTCTTTTCCAGGCACTCACCCTCCTTTCAATATCTTTCTCAGTCATTCCATCCCTAGTAAACATACTTCCCAGATACACAAATTCATCTACTTGTTTTAGTATAACTCCATTCACAGTGATTTCACATTTAGTCATACTTTCATTTCTTTAAAAAACCATCACATTCGATTTATTGTCATTCATTAGCAAATTGCTTCCCTTGCAGTGGCGAATGGTGATTTTATTTACAGGTAAGCTGTAAAAAAAATTCATACATTTGTACCTACATAGAAGATACATAATATAATATAAGGAATATATACTATAAATTGATATTTTTCTGTGGTTCTGTGCGATACAACAACTCTCATCTATGAAATCAACTCAAACGATGTAACTTCGTGATATATTATATTATATAGATGTATTAGCCATTACTTTAATATACAATTCATTAAAAAATAAATATAAAACACCATTATGAGTTCAGTCGATATTAGGTATTTAATTGGAATGTCAACTGGCCACATTGTTCTAGTAATGAATAGTGCCAAAAACGGCCGCGTGGAGCGCTATATGTCCCGCAATATGACGCATGAAAATAATTATGGTCTTATGTCAAAAGTACCATCTCAAAGAAAAATAGTCCTTAAGAAACAATGTTTGAAATACTGTTTTCCATATCAAGAATCTTCAAATAATTTGTGTTATCTGCAAGTTTAATCTAGGAGAAAAAACCCGCATTGGGGTTAATACATTCAACAAATAGTATATTTATTTGTATGAAAAAATAAGCTTGAATAATCGGCTAGTTTCTTGGCTCACTGCAGGCGATGGCACTTTTCTAAAATTTATATTTATATTAGGATAAAAATACAAACGGGGGAAATGATTTAAAATAAATGGTAATTATTTATTTGTTTTTCTGTAAATATAGTTACAATAAAACATTATTATGGTTATTCAAATATAATGGTGAGCTGCGCATAATCGCTTCTATACACGGTTCGCTCCTATTCCCTTGCTGTATATAATAAAAAAATGTTGTACAAAGTCAGTAAGGATAAAGAATAAGGGTAGGTATTTGATACAAAGAAAGGTTAGGTTGTGTCGCTACTATTGACCGAGTGGAAAAACACACACGCCACGAAAAAACCTCTCAGCCTTTCTCCAGAGAAGTTTTCTCATATTGTCAAATAAACAATAACCTATTTGGAACCGAAGAAAATATTTACTTAGGATGAGGAGTATGAAGCCGTCCATTTTTTGTTCCTTGGACCACGCCTATCGCACTCAACTCGCTGGCGCCAGATCCACAATTGGGTTATGAAAAAACACACAAGATGGCTTGTCATCGTTTCAAATAACACAAACATTATTATAATATCATCACTTTTATTTTGAAGTGACTCGGTCGCCGTTTGGCGAGACGGGGTAACAAGATAACCGTTTTTATTTCGAGTAATTCAACAAAAAGTCAAAAGCGTGGTCATGAGAGATATACTTACATGTGTCTGAACATGATATCGTGGTAGTTAAAAGGAAAACGGCTTGAATTATTATTTTTATGAAGTGGTTTTATTAAGTAAAATGTTGATGCTGGGAAAGCAACTTCTAGGCTCCGATTACAAAGGGGAAGTTAATAAGTATGCCTCTTCTATTTGGTCTCCACAATATGTCACACATAAAGAAAGGTTCGAGAAAATTCAATGGATATTTCTTATACATCTTAACTGGAGATGCAGGAATACCGATCTCAATTATATGTCTTCCTGCAAAAAGCACCACTTGCTTACTTTGGAAGATCGCCGTCTACTATTAGACATGGGGTGCTTCATGACATACTTAGTGGACGTCTTGATAGTGCGGCTCTTATGTCGGAGTTATCATTAAATGTCCCTGGCTACCGCACCCGTCACACGTCGAGCTTTCTATTTCATGTGCCAGCAGTTCGTACGAACTATGCCCAGAACTCTCCACTTAAACGTTTTGCTCGTAAATATAATTTGAACTTTTCCCTTATAAATAACATTTAAAAATGCGCGTCTTAAAACATTTTTTTTTGTCTTACACTTAGTTTCAATAATAAAGTCTTATTTTATCTTATTTTATTTTATCTTTAATCCTTAATATTTTATATATATTTATATTTTAGACACTTGTGCAATAATATTTACACACATGTCCACCCTCATTTCAAAATAACACCTACTCACCCACCCTTTTACACACTTACACTCACACAAACCCACTAGTATGTATTGCACGTGTATTTAATGTATTTCTGTGGATATCTGGCATTGGTTTTATTCTCTGTATATTTTATTTGTTTTATTTTTTTACATGTATTACTGTTGATATCCTAAATAAAAAATAAGAAAAATAATTAAATAGAGTTGACTTTAATTGTCGGTAAAGGTAAATCGAATTTTATTATTTTTTATTACATTTCGAAGTGTATATTTTGATGATTTATTTTTTAAAACATGTTCAATGACACGTAACCGATGAAAATATGACATATTTATAAACGAATATTCACAATTTAGTTCGAAGAAAAATCTTGTTAACTTTTATGATACCGAAACCTGCGGTCGAGATGAGTCAGATAACGTTCAGCTGTATTCGGGTGCATTCAAATAATCATTTATTGCATTGACATTTTCTAATATAAAAAAATAACGTATTACAACAGAGATGTATAACATTTTAGAGAAGGAAATATAGAAGTCTGGCATTTACAGGGCTGGTTTACGTGGCCACTTTATACATTTATTTAATTTTACAATACGCCCAAGGGGTATTGTGTAACATTCACCATTCTGCCCATATTTGATAATCTTTACTCCTTAAATTTTTTCACATGTTGATATTTGTGAAGTCAAGTTAAAATGTATGGATATTTGAAAAATTAAAATAAATTGTCAGGCGTTGCTTAGTATGTAGGTGAAATAATTCAATGACGTGAATCTCACCAGCATAATAAAGGGTTCAGCTCTTATAATCTATTAATCATCATTTAAAAAATAATGATTTGAACACCAGTAGTGATGAAAAATGACATGTGACGTATACGTAGAAATAAATGTATATTTATTTTAAAACATACACCCACGCGTGTATTAAGTAAACATGATATGTATGTTTGTTAGGGATTAATACTTTTGTGCAGGTAACAAGTCAAACCTATCACTTTTAAAGTTATCATTTATTAATTATCATCTCTTTATGTCAGTCACGAAAGCCAAATGAAATCATAGACACACCTTTAGCCTTCAGATCAGATTTCCTTTTTTAATCCACCACTCTGCTGCACGTCGTGAACAGAACCGAATTCCTTTAATGAATTAGAAAGTTCAATGTTTTCTTTGTTGATAGACTACTAATATAAAAACTATTGATATAATCTATAACACATAGTCAAATTCGCGATTTAGGTGTAATTATTGCTACGAAGCTAATATTTAATATTCATATTGAATCAGTCCTGAAAAAAACATTTAAAATGGTCGGACTTATTATGCGAGTATCGAAGCCATTTAAACATGCAGAGACATATTAAAAACTTTACAAAACATTTATTCGTCCCCAGAGAAACAGAGACAGAGAAAAATTATGGAAGGTGTTATCGGAGGACGGAGTAAGCGGAAATCTAACACGTGCTATTGCTTCTCTGTATAAAGACAGCACAGCATGTGTTAGGGTAAATGGATCATACACATCGTGGTTTGACATTCATAAAGGAGTGAAGCAGGGATGTGTTATGTCACCATGGCTGTTCAACGTGTATATCGATAACTGCATGAAAGAACTGAAAGGCTTAAGAATGGGAGCAAAAATGGGTGATTTAAAAGTCAATTGTCTTTTGTATGCTGACGATGCTGTACTCCTTGCTAATAACAAAGAGGAACTGCAATTCTTGGTAACAAAGGTCTACGATGTATGCAAGAGAAGCGATTTGCTGATGAATGTCGATTAATCGAATGTGATGGTTTTTGAAAGAAATGAAAGTATGACTAAATGTGAAATCACTGTGAATGGAGTTATACTAAAACAAGTAGAGGAATTTATGTATCTGGGAAGTATGTTCACTAGGGATGGAATGACTGAGAAAGATATTGAAAGGAGGGTGAGTGCCGGGAACAGAGTGAACGGTGCACTTAAATCGACCTTGGCAAATAAATGCTTGTCACAAGAGGCAAAATTGGCAGTTCACAACGGAGTCCTGGTCCCATCCCTGATGTATGGGAGCGAAGTATGGAAAAACAGGGATGAAAGTAAGCTGAATGCTGTCGAAATGCGATCTCTCAGGCGAATATGTGGTAAAACTATGTAATCGTACATCTATCGAGATGCACAAATGTTGAGATCCGTACATTATGTAAGGCTGAGACAAGCATTATCGACAAAATCAAGAAAGGAGCTCTGCGCTGGTTTGGACATGTAGAACGGATGGACAGCGAGAGAACGGCTAAGAATATTTACAATGCGAATGTTGATGGATGCAGAAATAGAGGAAGACCGAGAAAGACATGGCATGACCAAATCCAACAAATACTTAAAGATGGACATGTCAAAAGTCGGAATAATCGGCGCGCGTGCATGAGAAGATGTATGAATGTAGAGGAAGCGAGATCTGCATGCAAAGATAGAGTGTTGTGGCGTTCTATCCTCTCTGCCTACCCTTACGGGGAAACGGTGTGATGGTTTGTTTGTTTGTTTTACTATAATGTAAGTATTAATAGACTAGAAAGGGTCCAACAAAAAACATTTAAGCAGGTCGACTACCGGTTAAACATTAACTTCTCTAACCATGCTGAAAGTATGCAGTACCATGGAATAAAACCTCTTAAAAATCGAAGAATAATGTCACATCAGCTATTTTTATTCGAATTAATAAATAATAAATTTGATTCTCCTAACCTACTTGAAAGACTTCCATTCCGTGTGCCATCTAGACCGACAAGACATAATCTTCTGTTTTACACTGAAAACGCGTCAACAACCTGTTTTAAACAATCTACAATACCTAAAATATGCGACCAATATAAAAATATATTTACCGAGGCTGATATTTTTTGTGACAATGTATGTAAATTTAGATCAAAACTTATAGAAATTTTGAGAGAAGCAGATATTTAACTTTGTTATTATATACATATTTTATCATTTCGTTTCTTTTACATTTATTATATTGAACATAATTTAAATTATTGTATCAAGTGTAAACAATTTTTTTGGTGTGTGCATGAGTGTCTTACACTAATTTACAGAGAAATTGGCAATATTTGTGCACATACTGTTTGTTTACCTAATAAAATAAAATAAAATAAAAATATATCCAAAAAAACAATTCCTAAATTTTTTTGTATCGTTTAATCAGCGCTATGGTTTTTGAACGTTTTGTATTTCTGAAATTAATCCGCGTGTGACGTCTCAAGCTCTCTTCCGCTTCTTCTCAGTTAGTTCTGCCGATTGGTCCGTTGACGATAAGTAAACTAAAATTCTTTAACAACTCTCTTATCAATTGTTGATTCATATGAACTAGTGAAGTAGTTCAAAGTAGTTCGTTTTTATAAAAACGTTTTTAAATATAATTATTCGTACGTTTTCAAAAAAAGTTGCTGTATAATTTCATGGTCAAATTTTTACGGCGCGTAAGAAAGCATTTTTTGTATCTAATTTTCCGTAGGGCTGAAGTTCTTCATTATTTAAGTTGTAGGACTTTTACACATTGTAAAAGTACATTGTGGTAATTTTAAATCGGCTGTTTTGTGGGAGAGTAAAAACAAACTTTGAAAATTTTATTAATGCTCACTGATCTCGCCACCAAAAAGGTTAAATCAGCCACTCAACTGAGTGGCAGGGCCATTTATTAAACGCTGGCATTCAACTAAGTGTTTAGGCTGCTTGTCGAATGAATGTTTAACGAAAGGGTTGAACGTCACTTGGCCTCTTTTATTTTAATGCAACAATAATAATTGCCATATTTTTAAAATTTATTTTGATATGTGAAGTCAGTTTAGGTTTTAAGGTGAAGAGGGTGGGTCTATGGACAGGGTGAGTGTGTGTTTGATACGAGTGAATAGAAACATCTTAAATTTATAATGTCAATTTTTTTTAAATAAAGAAACAGTTTTTTTTTCAAATAAAAGTTTTTTAATTCTTATTTTAAAAGTGGGTTTACTGCAGTTAAATATATCTATGCTATTGAAAAGTACAATATAATTACGCGCTAAGCGAATCAGAGGATATATTAGTTTTTAGTTCATTGGGTAGATTATTGTAATTTTTCGTCCTTCGAAAACAAAACTATTTTGACCATGACTCGTGTAGAAGTTTGATATTTTATTTTTTTGATATTTGTATATATTTTTTTGATATACTTTTAGTTGGCACGTCGCCAGTCCGGCCCTGAGCGTGGGCGTGTTAAATTTTTGATATCCGCTTATCAATTAAATAATTCTTTATTCCATCCACCTTTTGTTGGTTGCTTAAATAAACTTGCTGCCATGTTTTGACACTTAAGCTACCCTCTTCAAGCGCATGTCCATTAGTCCGCGGCCTAACCATTACCCCGCGAGTGATTATACTGTATTCCTCGATAAGTGTATTGTTTCCGAGTTCGATTCCTAATCGGCCGATCAGCACATCAATAAATAATTAATTAGTGTACTTTGTCCCGAATGATTCCAGCGAGATTATATTTAAATATACCTACGCATAATAAAAAAGTGCAGAGGCAAATCGTATCCTCCAGTTAAATAAAACCATGTAAAGTCTGTTCATTATTACAAGAATTTCCAAATAAACAAACCATCCCCGTGATACTCTACAAAAAATAGCCTATTTCACAAATATCATCTTAATAAATAATACAAATTAACCGTATTGTCCCATTTGTATCAACCGCCTTACTAAAAAAGAAATATAATTAATTGCTCCAAAAATTTTAATGATTTAATGCCAAATATAAAAGACTCAAAATGTAAAACAAATTTGAATATGAAAATAACTGCACATATCAATAGTGTAGCGTAGCGAAAGATTTTTTTTGAAAAATAAATGTAAATTAATAAACGTAGTACTTTATATAATTGGTACACATATTATTTATATTTTTATATATTTCATTACTTGATGTTTGTTTTTTATTATATATTATACTATTTATTTATTAAACACTTTAAATACATATATAATATATATACGTATAAAGGCAGGCATATTGCCTTAAGGCAATTTTTTCCTACCTACCCAAACCATTTAGTTTGAGAAAATTACAAATATATGGACATATTGAATCTTAAAATTTTATACAAAATTAAAAACAAAGATTAACAAAATAAAAACAATAAAAATATTAACACTATACTACGAATATAAAAAAATAACACCGTACTATGAAGAGAGGAGAGAGGATGGGAAGTAAAAAAGAAGGATAAAGGAACAATTTAAATATTTATTTAAATGTAAATAAAGAAGGGGCGTCTCTAACATTAGTGGGTAGATTATTCCACAATCGAGCGGCTACTACTGTGAAAGAGGAGGCAAAAAAATTAAAGCGATGACAGGGTATTAAAAGGGTTCTCTCGTTACTAGAACGAAGACATAGTCCGTGTTGTGAAAGATGTACTATATTATTTATGTTTAAGTAACATGTATTCTTGGCATATAGATATACTTTATATTTGTATAATAACGATTATTAATGTCTCACATTTGATTAGCTAGGCATTTATAATGAAGTAGTTTTAGTTTTTTTTTGTTATTGTTTTGTTTAGCCACGTTAGATGGAGACTATCCTAAACAGAGAACACTCCGTTTTCATTTTATATTCACTGGTTTTATATAGATTCCCCGTTATTAAATATGTTTACTTATTTTATGCAATTAATTTGTAAAATAAAAATAAATAAAATAAATCTAAACGGCACGGTAAAATTATAGTGGATTGACTTTTATTAGACGTGTTCGTACCTATTTAAGTTGGATAATATTTATATTTTTTTATTAAAAGATACAATTTAAATGTGATAAAATGGTGAAATTAAAATACTGGAATTACCATTGCCAGGCTGGTTCTGTAAGCAAGAAGATAAAACAGCTTAAACCATAAGGAGTATTAAGAAGAATACTCTCCATTACACCTAAGTTGATCGTAATACCACGGATCAATCGGAAAAAATACATAAACAAATATGCATTTCTTCTTTTCTCCAAACTACTGTAGCCAAGCATTCCCAGTATGAAGTCTGACGGTGCTACGCCACGAGGCTATATCTTAATTATAATTTTTTTCTGTTTCTTACGTCAAGCTGTTTTTTTTCATCCCCCAGATGCAAACATTTATTGACTGCTATTTTGCATTTAAAATTCAGAGACTAATAAATGTTTAACAGTTATGAAGTGAGATGAAAAATGACCGCGCTGTCATTTTCCTCAAGCCACCACTGTCTGCAGTACCAGCAATAATATGTTTCGATTTTACCACACTTTGCGACATAATAACCTACAGCCGGGGGCGTATGCTCCCCTCAGGAGGTGGCGGCTCAATAATGAATATAGGCGTGGGAGCAGGGAATGGGAGACACGAGGTACAGATGGAATTTAATGCTATTTTTATGTAAATAAATTCGCATGTTAATATAAATAGCACGGCATGTTCTGTGCTATTGCTGTTTTAAAAATTTAGTGCCATTTACAATATAAAATATATTATATTATTAATATTCATAGCATTAATTATGTGGTCAAACTTTTTACTAAATGATATAAAATATTTGTATAATATAACCCCTTACCGACTTTTCTATGTCTACCGGTTTCAAGACGTACCCGTGTCTTCGTCAGGACACCAATTAAACCAACATGCAAAACCCACTATACACATTCACTATAGTTGTTGCACAAAAATATAAAACCAACACGACATGCATTAAAATAACGTACGTCTCGAAACCGGTAGATATAGAAAAGTCGGTAAGTAGTTATATACAAATGTTTAATAATATTTAGTGAAATATTATATTTAATTTTCAAAAAATATTTATTAAATTTAAAAAAAATATTTATCATATTTTTTTCTTTGTATTTTAAAAAAGGTATACCTAAGTTACAAATACAAAATAATATATAATATTAACACCAAAAAATCCCTCCAATGCATGGTCTTTGTATGAATATACATGTTATTTTAAATAAAGACTACTAGAAGAATACGATAGATATCAAAAAATAAAAAATAGGTGCTAATATTTAAAGAGAATATCAAAGTCTAGGCATTAACAGTCCTTACGATCTGTCATTGGCTGGTTAAAGTGGCCAATCACATAGTGTGTACAATTTATCATCCTGGTAATTTTTAACGTCCACATTTTCTCAATTCTTCGATCAGTTGACTTTTGTGACGTAAAATAGCTGAAATCTTTATTAATGTAGATGAGATTAGTTTGTACCAGTCAGTTGAATTAAAAATGTTTTGCTTATGTCCAAATGTTTGTAGACAAGGCTGGATTTCACGTATTAAATGTATTGCAACAGAGAGTGAAAACATTTTTGAGACGGGAATATGAAAGTTTAAACATTCAAGAGGCCTATGACCTTTTATTTGCTGGTTTAAGTGGCCACTTTCACATTGTGTAACATTCACCATTCTGTCAAAGTTTAAACATCCACGTTTCGTCAACGTTTGCATCTGTTGACTTTTGTCAAGTCCAATGACAGGCCATAAGCCCTGTAAATACCTATACTTCCTTATTCCCCTTTCACAAATGTTTTCCCTCTCTGTTGTAGTTAATTTAAAATAAAAGTAGGTATCTACTTTACAACTGAACGATAATAGTGATTGGGTCGACTGCGTAATGTAGTGGTCAGTGCGTTTGCTTACCATGCAAGAGGTCTTAAGCTCCGAAAATATATATTTTTTTAAAAAGCAGTTTTTACACTGGAATATTTTATAGTCCCTGGACCCGAAGCATAAAACTAATCATCATACCTTCATTTAACAACAAATGATAAAGATACGCTGCGAATGGTGTACCAATTCAGTGCCTTATGCATTATTAGGTTTGGAAAGGGAATGATGATAATAAATACTGATTGAAAATGTTTTGAATTTCGTTAAATAAAGCAAGTTCGTTTAGCAGTTTCTAATGCTATTAGTTAGGTTACGTGCTAATGCTAATTTACCACTGGGAAAGGGCGTGGGTCTGGGGACGGAGGGGGTGGGTGTCACCGTACAGAGTACGCAGGCGTATTATTATGGGTAGGTACTATAATAACTTGACACCCTTGCTACATTATCAGATTTGTTATAAAGTCGTTTTGCATCGATTTTTCTATCAGTACAATTTGATGTGGATTTGTGGTTCAATAGCAGTAAAAACAGAAAGCCATCTACAGTATTTTATGTTTATCCAAATTTTTATTTATTTATGTCTTTTTTTGCATTATGCCATGAAAAAAAACAACATCTTCTTCTTTTTCAGCCTTCTGTTCTCCACAGCTGGATATAGGCCTCTTCTTCCATATCCTTCCATGTTTCTCGGTTTGTCGGTTGCTACTTGGAGCCAATTTTTACCCCTTATAGCAATCAGCTATGTCGTCTGACTATCTTTTTTTAGGTCTTCTGACGCCTCGCTTATTTTACTAAGGTCTCCATCTTAAAATTTTAGTGGTCCATCTTGTGGAGTCTTGTCCTTGTATTTTCTAACCGAATATTTTCATTCCTTATGTTGTCTTTTACGCTTAGACCCAGCATGGATTGCTGTGTGCATTTAAGCTTTTCTACAATATTTGAGTATATCCAAATGCTTGCAGACTGGCTTTATTTCCTGGAGTTTCTGGAGTTATGCATATTTAAATTTATTTCAACAGAGAGGGAAAACATTTTTGAGAGGGGAATATGGAAGTCTAGGCATTTACAAGGCTTATTACTCACTGTGTAACATTCACCATTCTGCCCATGTTTGAACATCCACATTTCCTCATCTCATCCATCTGTTGACTTTTGTGAAGTAAAAGAGCTAAAAACTTTATTTATTTTGTGATCTGTTAATATTAACAGCTCCCCAGCGAGTTAAATCCAGTCCTTGTCTACAAAAATTTAGACAAACTCAAAAAATTGTTCGTATAGTTAATGTTATGTTTTTGTTATTTTATTTGCGTTTCATAATAAAAATAAAATAGGTATACATAAATTTAATATAAACATAAATACGTAGTGTTTAAAACTGTCTGAACATTTTGTTTATTCTCTCTGTATATTAAGTCTTCTTTGTATATTCTCACATGTAAAAATATAAAAGCATATTGTTAAGTGTCTTCGCCACGGGCAACCCCAGTGAGGTGACATTTTTTATTTATTATTAATCATTGTTTATAATGTGAAAAAAAAAGATAAAATAAAAATTTTAAAAAAAGAGCACAACAAAAAAAAATCCAACAAATTAGTCAAACATCTACACGCAAATAACGCGAACAGCTTTGGCTGTTTTATTACCTTGATTGACGCGAATAAATGTGTCGAAAATGCACACTTTATTTATTTATTTATTTTAAAGAAACAAACAGTCGACAATGATATAATAACATTTATAAAAAAAATACAGTTTAAAGACAGACCACCAAAGTTTATATTTATAAATCATACATATTATTAAATTGTGTTACAACAAAAGGATGTGTATTTGAATGAGAGTAAGTGTAGATGTGTCTATTATTCTTTTTGAAGGCTTGTAATCCAATAAAATGATGCATGTAATGTAAAAGAAAATACAATGTCTTGTAGAATCTTAACCATTTTTTAAAACTTTTCGTGCTCATTTTCAAATTTGGAAAACATTGAAAACAAAAACGGTGCCTTCCGATAAATTTTCTATTGTAGTTTTCCCTGTAAATAAAATTTATTTCACAATATTCCCATCGGAGGCAAAAGGCAACGCCATTATTGAAAAACCTAAAACCTTATTACTGAAAAACACAAAATTGGCCATCGTTTACCTGTATACACAAACATACATGTCGTACAATGCTTGTACATATTTTCAATGGAATTTTATGAAAGTATGCCGCGGAGTTTTCAGAATGTAAAAACTTTCAATAAAATCGAATTTCGGAATTATTTGTTGAAAAATTCTCAACCAAGGTTTTCATCGAAGGGTTGACGTATTTGCCTACCAAGCTTCAGGTCCTGGGTTCGATTCCTAGAAGAGTCGACACGAAATATTTATTTTCAGTTGCTTTTACACTGCAATATATAACTTGCCAAACTCAAAGTGAAAGGGGGAACGAAAGGAGTAGAGTTAAATACGATCAAAATTCAGGTTTTTTAAATTTAAAAAGAAGGTTTTTTATTGTACGGGGGAAATTGATAGCGAGACCCTCGGTCTTTTAAGCGGGTTTCGGGTATGTGGGGGTGTGCTTTCACTGTAATGTTTCACTGCCCCTGAACTGGCATCTTATGCGTAAGACTGATCACTGATCACACCTTTCTGTAACAGTAGCGCAATCACAAATAACTATCGACATGCTTGAAAACATGCTAAGCGATCACAATAAACAATAATGAACATGTTTAAGTTATCGTAGTCATAAGTCAACGCGTGTGTTATCGCTTAGTCAATGCTCGTGTCGGTTAGTTTTTTGTTTTCCTCGTAAATAAATACAGTTCATTGGCAAAAAATCGGCGTTTACTATTAATAATAATACAATATATTGCATTTGCAAAATAGTAAGGAGTATCTAATACAAAAAAATTAAAATTTCATTACAATTACTATAGTGAATGATTTTCTTGACATTTGGCTTACCAAAGGCCGGCTAAATGCAATAAATAGCATGCTCAATAATACATAAATAAATAAAAATATCAGTTTTGGAATATTTTCCATACTTACACCGGTGAAATTCAAATATGTGATTGCGCAGCAGGATTATACGTCGCGAAACGTAAATATTTTGACATTTAATATAAGGTGTTCACGGATGTTGCATTGTGATCGCGAAAACGATAAACAACCATCGTGAAAAATTGTTATCACGTCGCTTATTAGCAAGTCGACAGTTATTTGTGATTGAGCTGCAGATCGAGATATGCTGTATTTACTTTAGCAGTGCAATACCCCGTGACAGTTCTATGCAAAACTTATACTCAGGAGTAATTTTTTGAAACTTCAAAATAATCGAAACTATTCAAAAATGTCTAAGTATGTAGTATCGGATGTGATTAGTTACTCAAACACATTATAATCTTTATATATAATTCCTCTGTACGTGTGATGTCACCGTACTCCTCCTACGTGCGGTTTTCAGAGAAATATAGATCTTTGCGCTGTGCGTGTTCGTAGATCTTTAATCAAATCTTAATTCAAATCTTTAATCGAATATGTAAAAAAGAAGTTAGGAGCATAAATATTTTATTCATCGATCTACCAGGGTTGCATTTAAGGAGAACGCATTTGAAAAAAAATGGAAAGATGTTATTTTTTTGTGTATAAAAAAGATTATTTTTTATGTTTACAAACATCATTTGTTTTTTGTGGATCTCAATCAGATTCTTTCCTTTAATTCCTTATAATTTCTACCCATTTATTTATTTTTATTGGACACTAAAATAATAATAAATTCATTACATTTAAAAAAATCGTATTCCAACATAAGTACACCCGACCGGAGTTTGCGTTTGCAAAAAGAATGCCATATTTGAAAAAATATTTATTTTGTCTTTCAGAATTCTACCATGAACAAGTACCTGGGTACCTACTTAAATTTAATATTTGAATATTAACAGTATTTACTTTTGAAAGTCAATCACAAACAAGTACCTAGGTACCTACTCATCAATAAAAAGTATTTTTCCAAGGCAAGCCAAAGTTCGGGCAGGACAACGTCTGTCGGGTCAGCTAGTATAAGATATTTAAGTTATTTTACACCTGGACTTATTTGTACCGTCAGCGAGCAAAGGGTTTACTTACTTGAAATACTTAGTAGAAATATTTTTACAATTTTAAATATTTTTTATTTTTGGCTACGTTATTATCATATCGGGAAGGAAATAAAGTGAGTTTCGTAGCTACGATGGGGTGGTTCCTGTTACATACTACGCTCGCCTACCTCCGTCCCCGAAGACTTCACAAAGGGATAACATCCCTGCAGGGTTGCCAGGGTAGAAATCAATTCCGAGCCAGATAAGCGAGAGTAAACTGATTTGGGAGCAACCCTGGATTAGGGTGAACATTCTGTCGATGATTAAAAAGCATACATATTTTTATACAAACCACAGAAATATTTTTTATGCAAACTAAAGAAACGACACACTGCCCCCCGTTTCATAAAGCATAAATACTAGAGTTACTGGACACAACACCCTGATGCTGCAAAAACAATTAAAAATTAACACAATTTTCGGATAGAGGATAAGTATATTTCTCGACTAAAGTGTACAACCTTCTTCCATTTTCCATAAGGAAAATTAGTAAATACTCCAATTAGAGACGTTACGAATAGTGATTTGGCCGATTACCGAATATTCGGCCACTATCTCGGCCAAAGCGCCGAATATTCGTAATCAAGTGATAAGTTATAAATACTTTTAAAAAAAATATACATATGTTTGCGTTTTTTTGATTTACCTAAATATTTAAATTTTAAGAACCTTTTTTAATGAGTTGTAAATAACTCACTATTGAAAAATGCGAATCAAGTCCGTGGTTCGAATCCTACTCTACCCCAACTTGATTCACATTTTCTAATAGTGAGTTATTTACAACTCGTTGAAAATAGCCTTCAAAATTAAATATTTGGGTAAATCACAAATCATAAAAACGCAAATATTTATAAAAAAAAAATAAAAAAAAGTTGCGGTATAGCGAGGTTCAAATCATGTAACTCTGACCCACGAGCCCCCGACAT
This sequence comes from Micrasema longulum, assembly GCF_059751315.1. Classification (NCBI taxonomy): domain Eukaryota; kingdom Metazoa; phylum Arthropoda; class Insecta; order Trichoptera; family Brachycentridae; genus Micrasema; species Micrasema longulum. The sequence goes on from NW_028277266.1 coordinate 846,356, forward strand.
TAGCCATCGGACCACAACCCGATTCAAAACAGATAAATAAATGAATAATTAAATAACCAAGAAACATTGGTCACCGCATTTCTCCCTCAATATGAATCTCTTATAAACTTAGAAATAAGTGGAATAATATTACGCTCGGTGGGGTGACTCCAATTCAAATACAAACATGACTACTTTGTTCATGGTAAACTTTGTTAGCTGGACTTTCTTCTCCGATCCTCTTCGTTATACGACACGGATTTTTACGAGCTGACTTTCCAGTTACCCTATGGACTTTATCGAAATGATTTTAAATATTGTTTGACTTCATAATGATGCAGAGACCCAATTCCACGAACTGACAAACTGAGAAGCTTCTTATTTATTTATTTATTTAAAGAAAACAACAGCCATTACAACAAAAAATACAGTATATACAAATAAACCAAAATTTTAGGTCAATTATAGTTTTCTATATAAAAACTAAATAGAATGTAAAAAAATTTAAAAAAAGCGTACCTGTATTAAGCCACTCCGTATCTTATAGCAACATGCTGCTTAAAGATTGCTTCCTAATGACATTATTTATTTATTTTATTTATTTGTTTATTATACAGCGCAAGTGGCTCTAAAAATATAAAATATACAAAATAATGAGTTAGTTAGATTTACAAAAAATTTAAAATAATATTAAAACATGGGTAAAAAAGAAAAAGAAAAATAACAAGAAATATATTCATATATATGTGTGTATGTCAGCATACAAAAGATATAAAAAATATAAAATTAATAAACACCAGATCATTAGCATAAGAAGCTTTTGCAGATAATTCGTTAATTGTTAAAATATTTATGAAGAGATGATTTGAATTCACAGAGACTCTAGTTAAAAATGGCAATATGAGAGGTACATTCGTTTCCTAAGCTGTGTATACGCGGTATTGGTGAGTGACAAAGATAGTTTGAGAAGGGTGACAATAATATAGACTATTTTGTCTAGTTTTACGTATTGGTATATTGATGTTTATTAAATCCAGGGGTTCGCAACAATCGAATATAGAAATAATGATTTTATATAAAAATATTAGGTGAGTTATTTTCCTGCGATCCTCCAGAGTAGGTAAATTCAAAAAGTTTAACAAAGACATGTAGTTGATTTATTCTTTAGAAATATGCAGTTTAAAATTAATGAATCTTTAAAAAAATTGTTGGATTCTTTCAACATTATTTAAGTACGTGAATGTTGTAAAAAGGGGACCATATAGTAGAGTTGTACTCTAATCGGCTTCTAACCAAGGATATCTACAAATTTTCATTATTTTAATTGATTCAAATTTCCTTTATGGTTCTAAGAATGAAACCCAAAGTTTTCATACTTTTAGAAGTATTTTTTTCTTCTTTTTTTTAAATATTTATTAAGGAAAAACAACAGTTGTTATAAAAGAATACAAATTATAAAAAATAGTACATACATCCAGTTAAAGTTTTTCACAAATAAAATGAGAGAACTGTTACACAGTAAAGAGAAAAATAATATATTATATAAGACATGAGAAAAAAAAAGAGCTCGTAAGAAGGTTAAGGGATGAGGGAATACAGTGGAGGAGTGGAGGAGAGGGATTTTTATAATATAGTTGACCAATTCAAAATTTTGATATCATAATAAAATAAACATATTTAAATGAACATAAACTTATTACTCACTGACAAATGTTTCATTTTACAGTGTTTCAAAAAGTTTTTTTTTGAAGTCACAAAATTTAGTATTAAAAATATCTAAATGGGGACAAAGTAAATTAAATTTGGAGCAGCTACGATAAATAAACAAGTTTTGAAGATATTTTTTTTTGTAATGTAATGTAATGTGGTTGATGTGGCTTTTGAATTCAAGTTTTCAACCCTGAATAGATAGAATCATAATGATTTGATACAAATATAAAAACGAGGTATCTATTCTAATTCACCCAAATTAGAATTCCTAATATATCCCATTAGGGAGATATGAAGATGGGTTATTTGACAAATCGTTTGTAATTAATCCAAACCGGACATTACACAGGTAGTCTGTGCACCTTGGTGAGTTTACCAGTCACGTCAGGCTGAAATAACCCTAATGCGGGGGACCATAAAGAAGAGAACGCGTGAAATCGAGATTGGTCCTGGGACATTAGCTATCACGGGAATCCCATTATAGGAACTAATAAAATAATGAAATTAAATATTACAATCGGTAATTATCAGATTGTGTGATCAAAGTAAGCATAATGAAAAAGTTCATTGCTACGAGAAATCGGATATCAAAAATGTGTTTTTACCCGCGGTAAAATTAGAGCGCTTAATTTATTGTACGGTGAAGTTTCTTGCAAATGTATGGAATATATAAAAATAAAATAATGAGCTACTTTAAATTATGCCACAGGTTTTTATGAATAAACCAATCAATGATAGCGTTGTTATATATCGTGATAGACTTCCGATTTCCGGGTAGCCGTTTTTTTCAACGCTTTGTTTTTAGCAACAACAATTTTTGGTTTCGTTTAATAGTCTATTGACAATTTTTTTAATAAAATTTCAGTTAAAATGATGTGCTTTAAACTTTGATTTGGTCTTAAAATAAACATAAAATATCAATGATCTGATATTAACTTATATTTAATTATCATTAAACTATATACCAATTATCAACATTTTTAAATTATACTCATTCGCCCAAACCAATATTGCTCTACAATAATAACTGCTCCACAAATGTATTGCTTATGTTATGTTTTTGTTCTTTCATTGTGCATTTTGTAATTTAAATTATTTTTTTTGTTTATTTATTTATATACGGCATTTCTGCCATTTACATATATGTGGTTTAAAAAGTGCTCGAAAAAAATCGAGTATGATATATTAATATACTATACACATTATAAATTACTTGAAATACATACATACATATGTAATTGAAATTCAAAATTAAAGTAATTATAAAAAACAAAATACTTTAATCAATCAAATTATAAGTATTCTATCCCGATCTCCAGAAGTTGATTTGCTCTTTTTGATAAGAATATTATGTTGGTCACTTTATTTTTCAAGTTAGACAGAGATTAACTAAATATATTTAAATATGATGCATATTAATTCACGGTATTCTGTAATCTAAAACTAGGTGAGTTATATTGAGCTACCGTTCAAGAATTTCGACAATAAAAATAAAAATGTGTATATAGTTATTATAAACATAAATACTTAGTGTTTAAAACTGTCTGAACATTTTGTTAATTTTCCCTGTTTATTAAGTCTTCTTTGTTTATTCTCAAATGTAAAAATATTTTTAAAAAAAGTATATTGTTGTCCTAGAACGGGTAACCCCAGTGAGGTCCCATTATTTTTTTTATTAATCATGATTTATAATGGAAAAAAATATGAATAAATAAATAAATACAGTAAGTCGGGTTAATATGGTAAAAAAATAAAAGAATTGGGATTTTCCGCAGTTGGAAAAAGGACACTGGCGGCTCCCGACCGAAAACATTGGCAGTGCATTTTTTTAACACGTTGTCAACTTGTATATTATTAAGTTCAATAATATTATAATAATATGATAGGTCTGACGTGATAAACGAGCACTAGTATGACAGCCCGCGCATCGGAACTAGAAACGCTAAATGCGCCCAACATAATACGCACGTTATAGTTAACTAAATTTATACTAATATTATGTCATTACGCATGTTCAAGTGACATTTCAAATGAACATCAAATCTGCGCATGCGTCGGCAATGCCCGGAATATGTATGTTATCTTCTCTCTCTAACGCACAATTTATCGGTATGAAGCATTGTCTGTCTCGCTCAAATTACGATTTTAGGAAATATAATATAGTTCTTACAAATTCAGGGTAAAATATCGTGCAAAACAAAATATGCACGGGGACGATTGCGCATGCGTAGACAAGATGAGAAAATCGTCCGCTAGATTTCGCTAGATCTTTTGGCGCTAGTATTGAATATTTACTTATGCGCATACTAAGGAACCGCCTCTGAAGAAGGAATATTATCAAAAGTCAAAAACCAGAAAATTGTTTGTTTATTAATTACGCAGGACTAACGATTAAAACGGAAAAATATATTTTTTATCATTGAAGAAAGAAAAACACTGTCAAAATCCGATGTTACCCGACTAGTGGGCTAATATCGCATTTTGACTGTGTGTTTTATACACTCGTAGCTTTTTCCTCAACTCCTCCATCTGTTGACTTTTGTTCGGGCTAAAAGCAATAAATTCCAGCCAACCGAAAACAAACTGTAAAACGTGATATAAAATGGAGTTTTACAAATTTTCTAGCACCTCAATAAATTAGCTTTTGAAATTTTAATTAATATGCACGACGTACAATGGTTTTCAGCATGTTTAAACATCAATCACAATTGCAACAATAATTCACATAACGAATAAATATGGTATTCATGTTAGTTACCCCGTGGAATGTTCCAACGTTTGCCATTACAAATTGACTGATTTTATCTCTCCTCTAATGCACTTTAAATTGTAATGGCACACAGTCAAGCGAACGCAGCTAACGTGCATTGGAAAATGCGTATTGCAATTCTCATGTTTAGAATGCGCAATAATGTTGATGCAATTTCAGATAATGTCAACAAGCCACAGTGCATTCATCGTAATACACTATTTAACTACCACTGCAATTTTTATACTACAATTCATCAAGCCTTCAGCGTATGATTTCATCATCGTTTTCCTATCTGTCGTGATGCATAAGGCACTGCATTAGCGCTCCGATCCAATCGTGGCATATATATAGATAATTCTTGTCACTTGGAAGATTCTTTTTATTTTTTTTTAATTAAAAAGAGAAATATTAGAGTTTTTATTATTTACTCAAATATTTAATTTTTCAGACCATTTCCTAAAAGTCGTAAATAACTTGTGCTGGAAAAATGGAAATCGAGTTGTGGTAGAGTGGGATTTGAACCGGGAACCTTTGGTCTACAATATTACCTCAGGACCACGACCCGATTCGATTAGAAGATCAGTCTTACGCAAGCGATTACGATATATTTTTATTTATTTATGATTTATTAAGTTAGTTCCTAACATCTTAAGAACTAATTTAAACTTTTAATAACATTTCATTTTTTTTATCAAAATTTCTCAATAACATAATTTTTCAAATTAATTTGAAATATTTCGATCTTTTTTATCTCTTTTATTTCTTCAGGTTACTTATTGTACAGCTTCAATCCGTCGTAAAATGAGTTTTGAGATTCTGTTTTTCTCGTCATTGGTAATCTTATCTTTTTTTATCCCTTGTTTCATATGTATGACGTTGTTGGTTAAATTTTATTATTGTTTTTATTTTATTCATCCCCTTAATTACAGTATGCATAAAAATTGCTACATTAAACTTAATTTGCTGCTTTACCGTGAGAAAGCTAATTTATTTGTGCATTCTTTTTACATAAGAATAGATATTTTTTTTAGTATAATCCTTATTTTGAAGAATTTGTATATTTTTTATTTCTCCTTCATTACATGAAAAAAAGAATGGAAGAACAGTAATTTATATGTGGACATATGATTGTTTTATATATAAGAACACAACTCTTTATATCTATTACATTTCGCAATATTCCCATAAATGTTTTTTTTTTTGATTTTTTTTTTTGTTACATATTGAGAATGTGTTTCGAAATTCAAATATCTATCCAAATAAACCCCGAGATACTTTATTTCGTCCACAGAATTTTTATTTAAATTATCAATATTAATATAGTATCCCTGGGGTATATTTTTTCTCCCAATATTCATATATTTTATATTTGAGATATTTAAATTAAATTTATTCACTTTTAACCATTTTGATATAATTTTCAAATCGTAATTAATCTTATTTATCACTTTATCATAATTATCTCATGACATGTAAACCAGTGCATCATCTGCAAAAAGTTGGATCTTACAATATTTTAGTGATTCACCGATGTCATTTATGTAGATGATAAACAATATGGGCCCTAGCATTGAGCCTTAGGGTACTCCTAAATTATTTTGTATTGGATTCAAAAAAATATTTTTAACTTTCGTTATTTAAGTAGCTTTGAAACCAATTTAAGGCATATCCTCTTATTTTAAATAATTTTCTTGTGTTCTTGATCTATGAATTGTCTCAAATGCTCTTTTAAAATCAAGAAAAACCGCCAATAAATACTTATTTTTGTCAATTTCTTCCTTCCAGTCATCAACTACTGTATTGAGAGCTGTTTCACACTATATATGCTACCTTCATTGGTACATATCGAGACGGTATAAGCTGACATCGATATTTAAGTACCTTACCAAATTTTAAAATGGAATTCGATCAATTATCTGTATACACAATAAATATAAAACACTATATTCTTTAACACTTTATAAATAAATATTATTACTTTTCTTGATGATCTACGAGAAAAAATAAGTTAATTCTTGATTCTAAATGTCTGCCGTCAAATTTAACATCTCATTTAGAGATTTTGAGTTTAACAAAATGCAATTTTTCAGAGCCCCGTCTTTTATTTTGATCGTGATAAAACGCCCGCCCGAGCCACTGTATGGGAGTGTAATCTCGAACCCATTTTAATTAAAGTACAAGACATTAAATTACTTTCTTTTGTGTGCCGCCATAACCATTCATAATGGTCGCCCTAATGTTCATAATATGGAAAATCATAATACGTCACATTAATTGCGGTGACACCGCGTGGCGGTATTGTGGGGATATTAATTTGACGAGCGCATGCGTGATGAGAAGTACCATCTAGACGTTTGTATATTTCTTTTGTTGAATCCTAACAATTTGCTTTTTTTCTATTTATTTAAGCGTAAGACTGATCACTTTACTTTCATTCAAGAAATGATCGAGTTTTTTATTTTTTTATTTTACTGTTTTTGTGGTTCATTGTTTCAGGTTCTGACTAGCTAGGAATTTACTGTGTTTAAGCAAGATATTTTTGGTTATATGTGTATTCGGATTGGATAATGATAAAACCATCAAAATTAATACTGATAATAAAAAATATATGTAATCAAAACAGACAAATATTGTTGAAGAAATACAACGCAAACGTCAAAAAAGTTACTCTAATGCAGTAATCTATGTACTATTTGAGGCAAATAGGGGTTGGTGATGATATTTTACTATACACTCGGCACAATACAATAGGAAAATATAACTTTTTAACAATTTGAAATCAATAAGAATCGATGAATTTAAATTCTCTTGAAAACGGTTCATTGCATTGGCCAGGCCCCTTATACGCAACGATTCGGTTAAATTTCGAACTTTGTTTGTGACCGTTTATATTTTTATTTAACTTTTTGTACATAATGTTATTTGTACATTGGCGGGCTTATTGCCAAATGGAAATTTCTTCCAACCAACCAACAAAATAAAAGTTAATTTTTATAATTCAAGTAACAGAACATATTCAATAGAAAAAATAGATTAAAAAGCTAAAGATATATAAAAATAGAAATAAACGTATTTGTTTATAAATTACCTTATATCAAAACTATTAATCAATGGGAAAAAGGAAAAAGAGGAAAAAGGAAAGGAGGAGAGATTAAGGAAGAGAAAAGAGATGTTTCTTCAGACGTGATTTAAACAGAGATAATGTAATAACATCTTTGATAGTGGATGGGATATTTAGATCGCGCCACACTAATAATGAATAAAACTTTATCAGCGCGTTTGTAAAAGAATGAAAAAAAATCAGGAAATTATTACATAGAATTAATAAAACACAAAAAATAAAAGTATACACAAATAATATTTATTTTGAAATATTAAGTCTTGATCAAATAAAAAAAATACGTACTTAAAGATGGAAATGTCAAAAGTCGGAATAATCAGTGTGTAATAAGAAGATGTATGAATTTAGAGGAAGCGAGGTCTGTATGCAAACTAGAGTAATTTGGTGTTTTATTATATCTCCTTATGAGGAAACGGCACGATGGTTTGTTTTTGTTAAGCTTTAAAATGATACATGCGTCTTTCTTCCTAATGTCTTAATTTGAACAGTCGTTTAGGTCGTTTTAATAGAGGATATTTTTCTTAATGTTTGATGAACTGACACATTAGGAGTGTCACTTAGGGTGCGGACGCACGTCGCACACGTATTTTGACAGGAGCTCAGGAGTGTTAGTGGGTGCGCACCTGGATATAACTCACTGTCAAACTCTGTTAATAATTCCTCTTCTGGCTGGGAAACGGGAAACTAGGGCACTAATGATACCAGATCTCTAATCGGAATGACGAACAAAGGGTTAAAAATGTCTATCATCGAATCGGCTACAAATGTTACTCCCCATACTAAGCTGATTCGACACCTAGAAAAAATATACGTTTTGACTATGAAAATTTACACTTATTTGTTTATAAATTTGTATAAACCACTTTATTTTTTTAATTACACTTCGACCGGTTTTGATATTACTACCTCATCGTCAGGAATTTAACTTATGAGTTTAAGTTAAAATTTATTATATAACAGTGCGTAATGTGGCCACTTAAACCAGCCAATGATAGGTCGTATGCCCTGTAAACGCCTAGACTTCCTTATTCCCTTATCAACAATGTTTTCCCTCTACGTTGAAATAAATTTAAATGTGAATAATTCCCTAGGGAGGAAATCCAGCCAGTCTGCAAGCATTTGGACATACTCAAACATTGTTGAATTAACATATTTGGCTTAATATTAAAAAAAAAAAACATAAATTTTCTTTTACTCAAGATTTACAAAAAAAATTAACCTAAAAGTTATTCAAAAAATTACCTAAAAACTGTACAACATATTCAGTAGAAAGTTTAAACACTGATAATAAATGTAAAAAACAAATGAAATAATAAAATATTTCAAAGTAATATAACAAGAAAATCGTAAGTACTGTTTCATACAGCTGGGTAAAGTAAACAAAAAATTGTTTTTATCATGAAATGTGTAAATAAATAAATATAATATTGAACATAAATATGAAAAAAAATCCATATGTACCTATATAAGGGTGGGCCGACATTTTTTTTTTCCGAATTTTGAGATTAAAGGGGTCTAAAAAGTTTTCGGTTCTTTTGGATTACTCGGAATGCAAAAAATATCCTAAAAAAAATTATGCTACTCGTACTTTTGGCCCACAACAAGAGCTTGAAGTTTTCGTAAAAGTATTTTTTTTGCGCCGAACCGGCTGTCAATTCGTATTTAAGTAAGAAAATCAGTCCAATTAAATTTTATAATGTGCATCAAACCTTATTCAATAAGCATCTTAGGGCGTAAGCTGTATTTTGTTTTGTAATAAATGGGTAGCAATGTTTTAATGAGCCATTGTTTTCGTCAATATTAGCCAGGCGCTCAACGAAATCAGTTCCGCGGAGTGTAAACTTTTTGCGTTTCGGTAGTTTTAAAACGTGTTTGAATTTGTAATTTGATTAAGTTATATCTTTACTAATAAAAAATAATTTTATCAATATGGATGATTAATAAAATATTCAGAAGGTTATAAACTTCAAACCTCGGTTGAGGGCCAAAAGTAGTATGGAATATTAAAAAAAAAAAATTACGTTCAATGTGATCTAAAATGCAACTTTTTAGACCCCTTTCACTTTGATGTCTAAAAAAATATAAATCATCGGATCTTCTTTAGGGGTAGAGATTTGAGTAAAAAACCCCTTGAGGGTTTTTCAAATATTTGAGTTTATTTTATTTCAATTTTGTTTCTTATTTTTATCGCAAATTTTAAATGTTTTTTTTATATTTGATTTGCCTTGTGTTTTTAAAATGATTTTTTGTTATATGTAGTAAATATGGTGGTATTGACTGTAAAAAAATTATACAAAAATATATTCGTCCCAACTCAACACATGACTTTGGTTCCATAGAGGGGGGACTTGTGTCGCAATAAATGTTAAATGAATATATTGTGAATAAATTAATAAAAATACCAGCTAGTTTTATAAACAATGTTTCGATAATTTTCAAACGTTCCCGTCTTAATAAATATTTTCCTTCTCTGTTGCAATAAATTTAGATCTAAATAACTTCAAGAAATCAAGCCTGTCTACAAAAATTTGGGCATGAAAAAAGATGAAAAATCGACTTTGAAAACTGTTATATTAAAGTTTTTTTTTTTACATATAATTTTAAATCTTGAGACTTGACAAATGAGGTGCGGTAAACCATAGACGACATTAATAAAACAATATTAATGGCACTATTACATTATTTCTGTGGGCTATTGTTCGGAAGCTCGCATTAGCCCGCCTTTTCGAGGGCGTTCTTTTTTTAAAACCGCGGGTATTGTGTGAATTTCCCGCTCGATGACTTTTACACCTACCTGGCAACATTAGGCAGGCATCTACAGTGTTTTATTTTCTTGTATGTGTCTAAATCGAGGTGTTCAAATAAAATATCAATCGTTTGATTGAAAAAATGAAATTATTCAATTAATTTGAATGAATGTCTGAACCCAAAAAATATTAGAACGAATTTATATTTAATTAGTATTCAACAAAAACAAATTACAAGAGAGATGAAAAACACTTTTAAGAAGGTTATATAGAAGTCCAGGTATCTACAAGGCTTATGACCTGTCATTGGCTGGTTTAAGCTGCCACTTTACACACTAAATAACATTAACCATTCTGCCCATATTTGAACATCAATATTCCTTCGATTCATTCATCTGTTGATTTTTGTGAAGTTAAGGAGCTGAAACCTTTATTTATGGGGGTGAGATTCATCTAATTGAATTATTTCACCTACATACTAGGCAACGCCTGAAAAGTTTATTTGTTCAGATTCTATACTTCTATATGGACCAGGTGGCAATATCAACAATATTTTGAGTCGAATCCTGTCCTTGCTACAAAAATGGACAAACTCAAAATATTGTTGTATTTAAGAAATGTAAAAAGATCAAATAAGATTAAATTAAAATTAAATAGATAAGAAATTAATAGATTAAGATTATTTTTTTTTATTTAGAGATGAGATAAGAACTTTATCATTATATATCGGGGGTTAAGGGTCATAAGGGCGAAACTACAAAAACACAGTTTTGAGATAAATGATAAAACAGTTTTCAAAAAATAATACTTTCTTTTAAGGGTAACAAATAAAGAAAATAAAAAATACAGTTAATAGAGCATAAAATGTTTTAGAGACAAAAATATGAAACTACGCTTTCGTCTATATGACCCTAACTTGCGCTTACATTAGTAAATTAACAAAATGATGTAAAAGGTGTTTTATTCTTCTGACTTTAAACAAAACGCTTCATTTGTAGTTTCACACAAATTTATCTAGGTAACTACATCGGATGAGTTTCATCTTTTTGTCACTAACAGGATATTTTGTTTGGATATCAGATTAGTACTTAACACAAAACAGCATTTTTTGTAGTTTCGCCCTTATGACCCTCAGCCCCCGATATTTAGCTAACCAGAGATGAAGCTTTTAAAAAAAAGTGATACTCGATAAAATAGAGAATTGGCAGTAAAAAATATAAATTAAATTAATATTTTACGGTTTCGATTACAGGGTTCACTACCTTATGTGAAGATTGCATACTTTTTACTTAAATAAAGTCTGTAATGAACTAACATATTTTGTAGATGGCGTAAAATTAATCAATATAATGCACAAGGTTTCATATAACAAATAAATACTTCAAGTAATTAAACAAATGTGTTGCAAAACCGATTAATTTCAACCTCAAAGGTTAATTACTATATCTTTTGACGTATGAACCTAATATTTATTAATTACAGTATATTTATTACATGGATAGATGTGTACATAATGTGCTAGTGAATTAATAAGACTTAAGGAATGAAGAAATAAGACAACATTCGCAGTAACGTCCGGTAACAATTGTCATCAAGCAGAGACGAAACGGCTGGCTGGGCCGTATATATCGGATGTCTCCCGAAGAAGTGTAAAGAACAAAAGCGACAGAAACCAGTTAAAAAAATTAAAAATGAAACTAAAGTTAGAATAGTCGAAAAATAGATCTCCTTTTATTTGCTTAGCGTATAGTAATTTTTATTTATTACATACCCTCAGATGGCTTTTATATGACAGGTACAAAATTATTAAGCGTTTCATGGTATCACATGACAATAAGTAAGTCTAATAAATATGTGCTTAACAAACGGATATTATTTTATAAATAATTAGATAAATAAGTCACTCAGAAACGAAAATAATATTAAAATCCCTAAATTCCACACAAGTCATGGTCAAAATAGCTTTGTCTTCAAAGGTGTCAAAAATTACAATAATCGCCCCAATGAACTAAAAACTATTAAAACTAATATATCAAAAAAATTAATTCAAATATTTTTATTTTATTTTTTATTTTTAAAGTGAAATAACTTCATTCAATTTGAATTACTATGAATGTATTATTATTTTCTGTTTTTCCTTTTATATCCTTTAATTTTTTTTTCTCATGTACTCGTATATTCAAAATTATATAAATTCTAATAAATAAACAAAATTAACAGTGTAAGTCACTCTGCAAGCACAAGAGTTAGTCTCTTTTTTAGAGAGTTACAGTTATAACATTTACTAGATGTATAAAAGTAGATTTGTACAGAATAATTAAAAAAACGTGTACCATTTATGAAATAAATTGATTAATAAATAAAAAAAAAAATTAAAGTATCAAATTACATTATGCTTTAAAGATATGTATATATATATATATATATATATATAAATACTATGTAAAAGTAGGTGGGTACATAATGAAATATTAAAAAAATATATACCCATGTAAGTTTAAGGCACACGATGGTGTTATAATATTAAGCTTTGTAATTTTTTATTTATTAATTTTTTTAACGGAAATCTTTGCATTCTTACGATTAACCCAATTATTGTAATTTTGGTGGCCATTTTAAACTTGTTGTAAATAACTAACCATTTGAAAATAGAAATCAAGTTGTGGTAGAGTGGGGTGCGAGCCTCGGATCTTTGATCCATGAGTCTACGACACTAGCCGCGCGACCACAACCTGATTATATTCGAAATAACTCTTTTTAGCTGAAATTATAGCATGAAATGGTTTTTTAGTTTATTTCAAAGCAGTTAACTCGAATTATAGTGTTAGTAGAAGGTATATATTTTAACGAGTTATTACATCTCTAATCGGAAACCTCACCACACGCCCCTGTTTTATGGATATACATAAAAATAATGATAAAATACTACATAAAAGTAGGTAAGTACATATAAAGGTTTTTGAAAAAAATATAACACTTTCAGGCAAAAAAATAAAATTATAATTTTTAGTTTACGGATTATTTAAGTGTGTACAATGCAAAAAGTCAAATTGATTTTTACAACTTTCAAACGATGTAAGTTATTTTGATTTCACCACCGTAAGAATTTTTAATCTAAAAGTTGACAATGGAAAACTAAACTTACGAATTTCTCCATACTCGTTTCCGAGCCGGTGTAGTCTTACTATTGGAGAATTTACAAAATAATTCTGCTATCAAAATGTGATAGTGAATAATCTTCGTTACGATTTGAAAGGGTTTTATGTCATATTTAATAGAAAAATTCAGGTATCATAAATAGTGATTTTTTTTTTTAAATTCTGAATAGTTTTTTATACAACATGCCTACCCCCATGCCGCAAATTGCATCGTTGCCGAATGAGAGTAGCTGCCCGTGGGGGCTCTCTGTAATCTGGTAGCCTTGGCATATTTGGGCTAAAAGAAGGTAATCCAGAAGCACATAATATGTACGTCAATGGCGTGAGGATAGGAGGGAAGTGAATTTGAAAATATTGGCTATTCCGAATTTAATAAGCTGCCCGATGAGCTAAAACACGAAAAGTTGAATAGAAAATCCAAAAGTGTCGCAATTAAAAAATATTACTTAAATCTTTTTGATAGTAATTGTTATTAATGTAATTAATGTAATATTAATGTAATTTATATAAATGGTGTAAAGTACTGTGTTTTGTGTCTCTTATATTATGTTTTTTTACTATTTCGGATGTATTAACTATGTATGATATTACGTATTGTCACAAAAATGTTTTCTTTTTATGAACGGTCCCAAATGAGTTTTTAAATAACTTCTGGGAGTATAATATGTACTTTATATATTATATGTTTTATTTATAAAAAAAAAAAAAAAAATGAACAAAAAAAAAATAAAAAAGCTTCTCTTATTGAGATTAAATTGATTGGGCAGGATCAATTCGCCGAAATGATTACGAAACGTTTAGAAAGCCAGAAATTCGTTTTTGAAGCCATCAGATCTGTTTACCCGACAGGATCTATAACAGGGCCATGGATAGTAGATTGATTAGGATATCCGCAAAAGCACGAAGGGGAATAAACAAAATTAAAAAAAAAAATTGTACTTGAAAAACCTGTCCAGCACTGTTTTTTAGTTTACATTTTTACACGGTACTGTGTTGAACGATATTTTCCGTATAAAAAAGGTTCAAACACATTTTCATCAAACCGTTCTGCCCCAGCAAATCCTTTCGATAACCCTATATTCTTTATATTTCTTCATAACTAACGTATCAATGTTCTTCTTGTATCGTAAATATTTTCCCTGACTTGTGATGTCTGCATCAGACGACAGGTTGATGCTTAAGACAATCGAACCGAGATGAAATAATATTGCTGTTCGACAATCGGCCCCAGCGTGACTTGCAACATTAGCCAATCCGGAGCCTGGAGCCAAGCGCCGCTCTTGGCTCGAGAATCAAGAACAGAAAGCTCTAACGAGATATTCTCAACTATAGATTGACCAAGAAATAAGATCCAATAAAATATTTTCGAGGGAAAAGGACATTTTTAAAAAAAAAATGGTAAATCGAACGGAAGAAAAAACATGGGAATCGATAAAATTTATTTTCCATGGTGTTATCGTTGTAACTTACGGCGCATGCGCATTATGTCATCTCAAACGTCAAATGAACGTAGTTATGCAGAAAGCAGCCAGCCATAGAAAAGTGAAACTGAGATAATAGCACCTTTGTGAGAAAAGTGAATTATCAAATCTACACAACAGTCAAAATGTTTTTGACTTTGACAAATGATTAACAATGAATACATTAGTTCTTTTGGTATTTCAAACAAGAATCTTATTATGTATTAATTGATATTTTTCTAGTCCAGTTGGTGTTTTCTGCAAATTGAGTAATAACGTTTTTGTGATCGGCACTATTTTCATAAGGTGATTTTTACAGTTTTTTGTATGAAAGCGGTCTGGCTGTTTTTAGCAGAACATAAAATAATTGATCTTACTGCACCCGATAACACCAATATCTCATTTTTTTTCAATTCCACATTTTTTCAATTTTTCCACAAGCAGCCAGTCCACACTGGCTGCTTTTTGCATAACTACGTTCAAATGATCTGACGCATGCGCTGTAAATAACTCGAATTTTCTAATCTTAACCGCTAGATGATGGTTTTTTTTTAAACTTTCTCCCCCTTCATTGTCAAATTAAAATTGACTTCATTCTCGTATTTTGAATAGACGGGTTTACGGCTTGTTGTTTTACTTTAAACTGTAGCTAACTTCGTGATTGATAATCATATAATGGTATTTGTTTATATGGGAGTCTCTATAAGCGGGCCTCGAATTATTACTCTGAGGCTAGGCTCCTTACTCCCCTCAGTTACGACAGTTTACAGATGCGAGAATATTCTCAGATACGATATTATCAGATAAGACAGTATTATCAAAGTTAACATTAACTGTATTTTTATAACAAAATATATGTCTATGTATATTTTATATTTATTTTACTTTATTTAGTTTGTTCCTTTACATTTTTTTTACATTAAAGATAATTTTCACTCACTGGGGTGTCCCGTGCCAAGGGAGACATTTTATATATTTTTACAAAAAAAAAATTGCGTTCTCATAATTTACCCAAATATTTAATATTGAGGGCCATTTTCAACGAGTTTATTACTCACTCTTAGAAAATGGGAATTAAATTAGAGTGAGTGGGATTTGATCCACGGACCTTTGAGCCGTGAGTCTGAGACACTAGCCACGGGACCACAACTCGATTGAAACATGCCTTGTTTAACATTATTAAATCATAATATCAAATACATAATTTATAACTTGTAAATTGTATAAATATATATATATATATAAGTACATTTGCAATATTATGTATTTTTTCTGACATACCGTGTATGTTGGATTTGATCCGACGTTTCTGCTACCATTGCAGGAGCCATCTTCAGGGAAAACTGTATCACCCAAAAAAGATACATAATATTGATAACAAGTACATTTGCGCTTGTGAACATGAATTAATTTAGTTTTTTTTAAAGAGTGTCATATTTTTAAAATTTTTAATTGTTTGTCGTGCGTTTTTGTTTTTATTTTACATTATTTTGTGATGACATTTTACTGATTTTTTTTGGCAAGTTCAACCTCAAGTGTTCTTTTTTTATTTCTTCATGTATTGTTTTCATGCTAAATAAAGGTTTACTAATAAAATAATTTTAAAAAAATAAAAATTCGTCAGCATTATCAGATACGATAGTTTTCAGATGCGACATTGTTCTAAGATACAATATTTTCAGGTACGACAGTATTGTTAGTAAAATATCATCAGATACGTCAGTATTTTTAGGAGTCAGGAGAGGAACGTAATGAATATGAAGTAATAATGTGCAGTGAACAGATAAGCGCAGAATACCCTGTACGGTGAATGTTTGTTTTTTGTTTTTGTTTCAACATGATTAAGACGCCAAGGGTGAGACGATAGCGTAAGATTTTGACGTGCTCGAGAATTCATATTGAATAAAATTATGATTGGTTTCGCAGGGATGCCACAAACGTATAAAACATACAAATATATTTCATGATGAAAATATTTTTGATGCATTTTTAATTTTTTTTGTAGTATTTGAATAAGTACTCACTGTTATTTGGGATATTATTTACTACTCTAATTTATTACTACAGTAAAGAGAGAGTTTATATAAACAATATCTCAATTATCATTTCAATTATGTTTTTGAATTATTTTCTATTGATTTTAACTATACTATTATTTCATGTATGTAACTTAATTTGTATAATTAATATTTTAATATTTATATCTGTTTATTTTTTCATGTTACCTTCATTGGAATTTTATTTGGATTGATTATTGGATTGGATTGTTATCCCATTGCATCACATTTAATTATAATTGCAGTAATTTTACTACGTATTTTTTATTGTTATTTTTTAATGGATTTTTTTCTTTTAATGGTTAACCCGCTAAGCCTCTATTTAGAGACTTGTCAGCAGGTGGGAAAGAGGGGATATGGAAAGAGGTTATGAAAAATACACCACAACACCCAGAACAATTGAGAAAAAAATATTTCTGATTTTTTTTTCTTGCAACTGGCGAGAATCGAACTTGCGACGCCAGTTGCACAGTCGTCTGTCTAACCAATTGCACCACGGCGCCTGTCTGGTTATGTTACAGATGTGTAAATTGGCCACTTAAACCAGCCAATGACAGGTCGTAAGCCCTGTAAACATTCCGACGTAAATATTCCCTCCTCAAATATATTTCCTCTCTGTTAAAATTGTTTTTAAAAAAAAATTTTTATTCAAAAAGGTGTATTGTAGTATATGATAATCAGCCTCGTGGTGTAATGGTCAGCGTGTTTGCCTAGCATGCAAGAGGTCTCGGGATCAATTCCCGACATGGTTAATATAAAATATTTATTTTAAAGGGTGTTTTTATACTAGAATATTTCATAGTCCCTGGACTGGTACCTAAAGCGTTAGACTGATCATATTACCTTCATGCAACAAAAATGATCAAGATACGCTGCAATTGGTGTGCCGATGCAGTGCCCTATGTACCATAAGGTACAGAAAGGGAATGATGATGGTGATACAAATATATATAACATTCCTATAATTTATTAAAATATGTCAATTTTGGGGGCCGTTATCAAAGAGTTGTAAATACGAGTAAATCACTATTAGAAAATGGAAATTGAGTTGGGGTAGAGTGTGGTGCGAACTTCGAATCATTGATCCGCGAGTCCACGACACCAACCACAACCCGATTCAACTTCTTATTATATTAAACTTCTTAAGCACTACAGTTAACATATTGAGTCTGTAATAAAGATAAAAAAATTGACAACCCTGTTACAAAGCATTGAATGTTTACCTATAGATTGATTTCCATTCTAGACATAATCAGATACCAACTAATAGATTTATTATCTGACTGGATACTTTAAATTGAAGGTGATGGAAGGAACTCCATTATTTTATTGACATTATATCATAGAAAAAATGTAATTTTTGTCTATGGCAAGTTCGATACGTGTACCTATCGGGAGGTTAGTGCTGTGCACGGCCATTGTGTCGAGATGACAGTGGATTTTTTATCGATATTTTTTACAATCGATCCTTCTATCGATGTCTACGTGTGAACAGACTGTGGTTATTATTTTTTATGGACAGGGTATTATGGTTAACGAGAAATATTAGTTTCAAAACGAAGTCATCTTTAAAGTTCTTTAAATAACTCAGGCTTAAAATTACAAAAAAATTCAACGTGAATTAATTTAACCGTGGGGTATATTAGGTCAGCACGTTTGTCTACCATGCAAGAGGTCTCGGGAGCGATTCCTGACATGGTTAATATAAAATATTTATTTTAAAGGGTGTTTTTACGCTAGAATATTTGAACATAGTTATGCAGAAAGTAGCCAGTCATAGAAACGTGAAACTGAGATAATAGCATATTTATGAAATAAGTAAATAATCAAATCTTCACAACATTTGGAATGTTTTAGACTTTGACAAATGATAAACAATGAATACATTTGTTTTTTTTTTATTACAAACAAGAATTTAATTACGTATAAGACCAGTTTTTATTTTTTTGAACGTGCCGTAAGATTTTTTTGTGCTGTAGGTGTTTTCTGAAAGTAGAGAAATGTCGTTTTTGTGATCGACACTATTTTCAAAAGGTGATTATTACAGTTTTTTTGTATGATAGCGGTCTATCTGTTTTTAGCAGAACATAGAATTGACCTTACTGCACCCGATAACACCAATATAACGTTTTTTCAAAATTGTGGACTGGATGCTTTCTAGATATATATATATATATATATATATATATATATATATATATATATATATATATATTATAGTCCAACTACACACAACAATTTTGGTTTTTATGGAACGTGATTATGGAATTTCGTTATTTCATTTTATTTATTTATTTATTATTTATTTATTTTCTTAGGTAAACAAACAGTATGTACACAAATATTGCCAATTTTTTTGTATATTAGTGTAAGAAACTCATGCACACACCAAAAAAATTGTATATTTACCAATAATTACCATTACCAATAATTTAATTTATGTTAAATATAATAAATGTAAAAGAAACGAAATTAAAAAATATGTATATGATATTCAAGTTAAATATCTGCTTCTCTCAAAATTTCTATAGTTTTCGACCTAAATTTACATACATTGTCACAAAAAATATTAGCCTCGGCAAATATATTGTTAAATTGTTCGCATATTCTAGGTATTGCAGATTGTTTACAATAGTTTATTGACGCGTTTTCTGTGTAAAACAGAAGATTTTGTCTTGTCGGTCTACATGGCACACGGAATGGAAGTCTTTCAAGTAGATTAGGAGAATCAATTTTATTATTTATAAATTTAAATAAAAAAACTGGTCTAACATTATTCTTCGATTTTTAAGAGAGTTTATTCCATGGTACTGCATACTTTCAGCATGATTAGAGAAGTTAATGTATTTTCCTTACACTACACCAAACATTTTTTATATTAAATTTGTATAACGTGGCAAAGATACTGATGAATTTGTTATGTGATCTGTCGAAATAATACTAAACTTGTACTGGGATCGATAGAAATTTCTGACACCATTGTTTCATTTTGTACTGTCATGTTGCGTCATATTGCCTGACTTGGACATTGATTCATTATACCCTAATTTACGATATGACATAATTATTGCTTTTAAACAGCATATACACCCATCACAAATAAATGCATAAAATTTATTTTAACACGTATACATTATTAAGACTGATATCTTAAAAGAGACGATCAAATTCTTAAGGGAATTTGTGAGTCGAAGCATTTACAGAACTTACGATCGTCAGCTGGGTTAAAATCATTTGCTAGGCAATATAAGTTGGCTTAATTGACAATATTTTTAGCATGTCCAAATCTTTGTAGATAAATACTGGATTCGGTACAGTGTGCGAAGTTTCACGTAAACCAGTCGATAACAGGCAATAAACCCTTTATGTCTAGACCATGTTCTCCGTCTTTGATGAAATATTGTTGCAACAAATGAACTTTATAGATCAATGCAACGCCTTCTGGATTTATTCATCATCATCATCATTCCCTTTCCGCACCTAATGCTGTATAGGGCACTGCATTAGTGCACCAATTGCAGTGTATCTTGATTATTTTTGTTACATGAGGGTAAGGTGATCAATCTTACGCTTCAGGTACCAGTCCATGGACTATGAAATATTCTAGTGTAAAAACAACTTTTTAAATAAATATTTCAAATCAACCATGTCGGGCAACGATCTATGGAAAGACAGATGCTCGATGTATGTCTAAGAAAGAGAGTAAGAAATAAAAAAATAAGACGCCGAACCGGAGTCGTGGATATCATGGATCGTGCAGCAAAATTGAAATGGCAGTGGGCAGGACACTTGGCGAGGCAAAATGATGGCAGGTGGACACCCAGAATAATAAAGTGGAGACCAAGGGCAAACAAAAAAGTGTTGGAAGGCCAAAGAGAAGATGGGTCGATGACATTGCCTCTATTGCCGGTAAAACATGGATGATGAGAGCAGGTGATAGGAAGAAATGGAGACGTTTGGAAGAGGCCTTAATCCAGCATTGGAAAGAATCAGGCTGAAGAAAAAGAACCATGTCGGGAATCAAACCCGAGACCTCTTGCATGGTAGTCAAACGCGCTGACTACTACATCACGAGGCCGGCAATCTGGATTCATTAGTGTAATAAAACAAAAACAATTACGATAAATTTCATTTTTCGTTTTTTAAGTTACCTAATCAAATCATGTTATATGTTGAGCTTCACTACGTCAGGTACAATCTTCAATGGCCAAACAAAAGCAGGATCCTTCCCCGTAACACATCGCCTGTAATCTCATCAAATCTGTCGATGTACCTCGACGCGAAACCCGCCACAAAGCCAAAGCAACCAGCGCGATCATCTTCAGCAGAAACCACGAAGTATTGCATTACAACCCGGCGGTTAATTCGCTTAGGCGGCTGCTAAAAGGACAAGGGAAAAGAAATGGATATTTTGCTGAAATACTGCCTTTTTTGCAAAGGGGTGGTTTTTTGTATTATTTGCCGAATATCGGGTTTCTTCTAAGAATGGCGTGTTTGGTTGATCGAGTTCCGTTTTTGGCTGTGTAGAGTACGGGCGAACGATTTACCCTCGCCGTTTTTTTTTGTAATCAATGAGCCAAAATGATGCAGAAATAAGGGTATGCATTACTTTCGCGATGCGGTTTTTTGACGTTTTTGCAATACAGTAGGCTTTTGCATTTTACAATACCAACCAATGACTTATGAATATCAGGTAAAAGACTACCAGCCATTCGATTATAGCAAAATATCAGATCACACATACTGCAGAACGAATGAGATACTCTCGTAAACGGCGTTAGTAATATGTCAATTTGAATTAAATTCATCGGTTTGGGCACCAAACTACTCGATCCATTTACAATCAATAGATATACAAAATAAAATTTTGAAGCACTGTAGAACTCCCTTTATCCGAATAAATTGGGACCGGACTCAATTCGGATAATTGTATTTTTATCGGAAAAGGGAGTCTATTTTAATTAAAAACTGTATGAACAATATTTTGAGTTTGTCCAAATTTTTGTAGACAAGGACTGGATTCAACTCCCTGGGGAGCTGTTTATATTGACATATTACAACAGAGCTGAATTAACCAGCCATTGACAGGTCATAAGCCCTGTAGATGCCTTGACTTCTATATTACCTTCTTTTAAATGTTCTTTAAAAAAACTAAAATGCTGTCTACCTCAGAACAGGTATTTACTATACGTAGTGAGAATAGACAGTGCTTAATATGTTTGCTTCTTTTTAATTTTGCTTTTTGTACATTTTTTACATTCTTTAATGATTTGCAAACAGATCGTAATAATAAAATGCTTTACATATAATTAGTTAATTAGTTAATTAACGCCAATTATTTTCGATACAAAACTAATCTGAACTGAATGAATTAAATATTATCTCATACACTCATCCACACTCAATGATGCATAAGGCACTGCCCTGGATTGTTGCGTGTATTATAGACAAAGCTTTTCAATGCCTTAAAAGTACGAATTATAAAACACGTACCAGAGTTATACAAAAGTGATTTTATACATTTTTATACAACCATTTACATGATATTGATCTGCGGGTGCGGATTAACACGGATTAGATTTGAAATATTTATTCTTAGAAGTTACACACTGTATCACCATATAATTTTATCAAAAAGGAATTCACAATATAGTCCAAACTGACCAAGGGTCCTGCGTGCAGGTGAGCCGAAAAATCGAGAAGAAATGTCTAGATTTCCATATTGTTCTCTCAGAGAGTTTCAAAATCTCCGCTGAAATATTTGACAAAGTGGACAGTCGCCAGATGTCGCCCGATCTTCAATCTCCGGGGGTATTTATGTAAATCAAGATATCGGGAGTGATACCTGATATGGGCATATTGAACCAGCTAAGCGCGTAATGGCGGTATTCAATATCTTATATAATATTATATCCGTGACCAGCTAATAGGAACACCTGTGCAGTTCTACCTGCGAATTTGGTTACTTTTCATGCGAACTTAATCTAACCGATAGTAAAAATAATTAGTTAAATAAATTAAATAATCCCGCATTATTTCTCGTATTTTGAATGCGATAAAAAGTGGCCACCTTAAAATAATCTAAAATTTAAATAAATCGCAATTAAAGCAAAACGTGATCGCTTAAGCAAGGGTACAGATGCCCTTGATGGCAATTGATGTACAGATAAACGTCATTTTGCGCCGGTTTGATTTACGCTGATTTACAATTACGCCGGTTGGAGTCGGCGTGGGATTCCCCGGTTCGGCCGACACCTGACGACAGTAGGCGCCGCGATTTTAATAGCACACACACTTTTACACGTTGTTTTATTCTATTACCGTTTACGCGAGCAGCCTATTGTGTGTGTGAAATTGTTTTCGAGTTAGTTTTTGTTTTGTTTTTAAGGAAAATAAAAAGGTATGACTATATTTTTATTATTATTAAAATGAAAAGAACATTAAAATATTTGTACTTTACGCTATAATTCTGCAAGAAAGGAAGCAACAATCAAAGCAGATGAAATTGGATATTTTTTCAAAAGAGTGTAAAAATTAAATTTAGTACCGACAAACTGGTGAGTTAGTATTTATTATTAAAAAATCAGTATTTATATTTATTTATCAAGATATTATAATTTATTTTGTGAATGAATTTAAACTGTATTATAAAATACATTTATAATTGATTTAGAATATATATCCCTTTCGCTCCTGGCTAACACGTTGGTGTGGGTACAAACAAAAATTCAAATTACCTTCCATATTCTGTTAGGTCCTAGCCAGAACAATTGTTCATGTTACTGGCCACTTAAAACATAAAATATTTTTTATATGATAGCTCCAGTATCCGAAGCGAAGAGATGGTCCAAAAAAAGGAGAGTAAAGAAAATTTTCAAAAATATCTCAGGGTGAAAGGGTTATAGGATATGATAGATTAAATACAAAATTTAGATTGTTCTTAGAATTTTGACACGGAACTTAACCTTTTATCTTCTATTATATTTGCGTTCATTTTTTTTTACGCCGGTGTCTCTCGGAACAAAACACCGACGTAAAGCGACGTTTACCCGTACTTAAAATTCGAAGATACAGGGTCGATAGTGTACCGCCGTAATCGTTCGGGAGAATTGAACGCAGTTGTGCAGAAAGCAGCCAGCCATAGAAAAGTGAAACTAAGATAATAGCACTTTTGTGAAAAAAGTGAATAATGAAATCTACGCAACAGTTGGAATGTTTTTTACTTTGGCAAATAATAAACAAAGCATACATTTGTTTTTTTATAATAAAAAATATTTAATTACATATTTGACAAGTTTTTACGCTTTTTAAAGTCTGGCTGATCACAAAACTTAAGATGTGCATTTTGCAAATGAAAACAACAGCCCTAGTAAAACTTTGATGCATATTTTGTCATTATGTATTTAATATTGGTAGGCAGAGAGGACCAACTGTATTTTTTCTGTTTTTTTGTTTTCAAAATTTTAATGAATATTTCATTAATTACAAAAAAACGTCATCATTTAGAACGGTAATTTATTATTGAAATGTTGCTAATAAAAATATGTCAATCGAAGCTAAGCTGGCAGTGCACAACGGATTTTTAGTCCCAACACTTATGTATGGAAGTGAAACATGGAACTGGCAGAGGAAGGATAAATGCCAAGTGAACGCGGTTGAAATACGATCTCTTGATACGAATGTGTGGGAAATCAATGTATGACAGGGTTGCGAATTATGAAATCAGGCCAGAGTGTGAATGTGAGTCAAGTATAATTGATAAGATTGAGAAAGAGTCTCTGTGATGGTTTGGTCACGTATAACGAATTGACGACGAAATAATGGTAAAACAAGTATATATGGTGAAAATGAACGGTAATGTGAGACGAGGACGAGCAAAGAAGACGTGGCATGATCAGATAAACCAAAATCTTAAGTCTGGTCATGTCAAAAGCAGACAGAACCGAAGGACATGTATGACTAGATGTATGAATGTTGAAGAAGCTAGGAATGTATGCCAGGATAGGGGTGTGTGGTGGTCCATTCTCTCTGCTTACCCCTACGGAGAAGTGGCGTGATGGTAGTAGTAGTAGTACACTACAATGTTTTAGTTTCTAGATTAAAGTCTTAATATCGAGTCTTATTTCAGTCCTTCTGAACATTTTCGAAAATTACAGATCGTCCCTTCTGCCATCCGACTTCCGATATATTATTCCATATTTATATAAGGGTACTTAATTATAAATAATCACCTTATTCATTTTTTCAAGATATGTTGGCTTATACGTTACATTTGATAGAAAATGTAAATGGAATGTCAAGTAGACGAAAGTGAGCATTTTCGATACCACTTTCTGTTCGCGTTCAATCGACGGAATAAACATGCCAAAGCTGCTCGCGATATTTGCGCAGTGTACTTTGTAGATACTATGAATAATTGACTAATTAGTTGGAGTTTTTGTTGTGTCCACTTGTTCTCTTCATTTGAGGACACAACTTATGTTAACACTTAAAACAATGTTCTGCTGTAATGGTTACCCTATGCGTAGTAAATTCGTTCTCCTTTCCCCACGGTTTTTTTCTCAATCGTCGTTCCCATAAAATAAATATTTTTATTATATATTTTTACTATAGTCAGTGCATGTTGGTGTTAGCTTTTAAAAGCACGTGTCCTATTAGCACGTTGGTTTTATATTTTATTGTCTGTGTCCTGGTGCGTGAATAATACAGTGTGTGCGTGAAATTAAACAGAATGGACGAGTGTTTCTGATTCGATAGCTAGGTAAAAATAATAAAAAAGAAAATCAAGTGGAGAAAAGTCCCCCTCGTAGGATATTGGTTGGCGTATTCGCCTACAATGCTTGAGGTAATGAGTTCGATTCCTGGGACGGTCAAAATTGTTTTTTTTTGGTTTATTCAATTAAAAAATGGGTACGCAATATTACAACGAAATGCAATTTTATGTAGATTAAAAAGACATACTTGTTTTTACGTTTCTCATTACTTAAAATAAAAAAATAATTAATCTGTGCATGAAGGGAAGTGACTTCTTAATCACATTTTTTTGTTTCTACGCTGCAATATTTTACTGGCCCTAGATTGGCAACTGGAGCGTAAGACTGATGACCTACTTTCCCGTAACATATGATCGAGATACACTGCAGTGCCCTATGCACCATTCAGTGCGGGCTAGGATGTGATGATGACGATTATTGTAAGACTATCAACAACTAGCGTACCAAGGCTAGTGTCCTTTGCATCATTAGCTGCGAATGAGGGTAAGAAGGAACATATGAATTGTCGCATTTTCTTTGTTCGTTCTCTACTGAGTTTTCATCCCCACGTAACAAACTTCCTACCCTTTCATTACACACATCAGTACACTGCCGATAGCCGCTAGGGTGGTAATTAGACACTTGACACCGCTCCTAGTGTAACCATTGACAGGTGTCATTTGCAAATGTACACCGGACTTTAGAAATAAAGAACCCCGGAAAAGATAAAAGAAAATGGTGATAATTGCTCAGAAAATCCACGTAAAAAAAAATCGATAGTCCAGAATAATCCATACTAATTTTAAAAATGCGAAAATGTGTTCGTTTGTAAATCCTTTACGTCTCAACGGCGCGACCAATTGCCATTTTTTTTGCCTGTAACCGGAGAGGTGAGAAATAAAATAGGGTACTTATATTTTATCCCAGATCAAAATAATTTATAAACAATCAGAAACATTATTTAAAAATAAGTTCGCTGCAAGGTGGGATGTCAGAAATAATAAATTTGAAATTAATTCGATAAATTTATGTTTATTTATTCATTTGTTTATTCACATTTTTTTCTTACAAACTATAATTAATAACAAAAATAATGTTGCCTTTCTGGGGTAACCCGTGCCGAGGACACTTAAAAATGTACCTTTTTAAAAATTTTACACGTTGTTAGAGTTCTCTAGTTGCCGTTAGAGGTCATATACTAACTTTAATATTTTATTTTGCTGTCTTTGTAGTCTGTTTATGTCATTTGATTTCCCGTTCCCCAAAGTAGTTGCATATAACACATTTTAGTTTTTACATAGGCTTCATAATGGTCAGCACGTTTGCCAACCATGCAAGAGGTCTCAAGTTCGATACCCGACATTTTTACGTAAAAGGTTATTTTTACACTAGAATATTTCATAGTCCCTGGACTGGTACCTGAAGCCTAAGACTGATCATCTTACCTTCATGTAACAAGAAAATGATCGAGATACGCTGCAGTTGGTGTACAAATGCAGTGCCCTATGCACCATTAGGTGCGGAATGAGAATGATGATGATGAATATAGGCAGAATGGTGAATGTTACACGGTGTGTAAAGTGGCCACTCAAACCCGCCAATGACAGCTCATAAGCCCTGTAGATATAACCTAAACTTATATATTACTTCTCTTTAATGTTCGCAATCTCTGTTGTAATATGTCAATATCAAAAGCCCCCTAGGGGGTTGAATTCAATTCTTGTCTTCGAAAATTCGGACAAACTCAAAACATTGTTCAATTAATTTTGTTTTTAAATTGTATGTTTTAAATTTGTCAGAAGTGGTATTCCAAACGCTCTCGCGGCCGTATTATCTCGCGTATTTATTTATATTATTCTGGTAGCGTACCTTCGTAATCGGTCGGGAGAATTTTATCTTTCACTCTGACGTCATACTAAAGCTGTCACTTTAGTGCGTAGATATGTGTACCGCAACGGACGCTTCCCTTGTTTTATATCGATGTATTTTTGTAATCGCTCGAGAGATTTTTTCTTCAACTATATTGTCATGGTGAATGTATGACGTTCATATCTTCCCATCATAATCAAGGCTTTGGGGTGCTATTCTGAACCGCTCTCGCGGCACGAGAAAACCGTTTTTCTCGTGTATTTTGTATTTAAATACACGAGATAATACTCCCGCGAGAGCGTTTGGAATACCAGCCCCGCGGCTTAATCACAAATAACTATCAACATGCTAATAAGCGACGTGATAACAATTTTTCACCATGGTTGTTTATCGTATCCCGATCACAATGGAACATCCGTGAACACCTAATATTAAATGGCAAAATATTTACGTTTCGCGACGTATAATCCTGCTGCGCAATCACATATTTGAATTTCACAGGTGTAAATATGGAAAATATTCCAAAACTGCAATTTTTATTTAGTGATTTATTGTTTATCATGCTATTTATTGTATTTTGCCGGCGGTTGGCAACCCAAATGTCAAGAAAAGCTGTCGCCATAGTAATTGTAATAATTAATTTGCACTTTTTTTATATTAGATACTCCTTACTATTTTGCAAATGCAATATATTGTTTAATTTTTTATAGTAAACGCCGATTTTTGCCAGTGAACTGTATTTATTTACGAGGAAACAAAAAACAAACCGACACGAGCGTTGATTTAGAGATTACACACGCGTTGACTTATGACTGCGATAACTTAAGAATGTTCACTATGGTTCATTGTGATCGCTCAAATGCTTAACATGTTTTTAAGCACGTCAATAGTTATTTGTGATTGAAGTTCTGGTCTGTTTATTTAAAAACCAGGTCAAAAAATATATCATATCCAAATCCTTTTACTTTAAATAGGTACTCTTACGAATTTCTCTATCAAAGAGAGAAAACAATTAACTGTTTATCAATTCGCATTCAGTCGTGATACATCTTCTTTTTCAATTCGCATTCAGTCGTGATACATCTTTTATTTCAATAAATTCGTGCTGTAGTACCAACTGTATAAAAACAAAAAGCATTTCTCCGAAATACCTCCTTAGCTCCAGCACGCCAACATGACGGATTACATCTGCGGTAATGTTTCAATTATTGTTCCTCGCGTTGCTGGCAGGCCTGGCCGGGTCGGGGTGGAAGGTGCGAGAGGCAAGAGTGAGGTTAGGTCGAGATATGAGATATAGAAATATGACAAGTCATTCATCTTGTAAACCGACACGTGTACAGCACGCGAAATAACCATTGTTTAATTAGAAAATAAAAATATATTTATTTAAGATTTTACAATTTATTTTTTAATATTCGTACCTACATGGCTTACTGCCTTTTACAAAACACAAAGTTATAACAAAAAAAAGGTTTTTAAAAGAAATTTCATGAAATATTATTCCGTATACACGGTTTTTCAAAAACATACCGCAAAACTTCTGAGGAACATTTTTTATTATGTAATTTAAAAAATACCCTAATTTAAAAAAAATAAATCATAATTATTTTTTCATTTACATACATAAGTTTTTTGTACATTATTTTAGACATAAGTCCCAACTCCATGGGACTAAAAGTCCTGTGTTAAGATGGGACTAGCAATTAGTTGACACAAACACATGAGTATATCACCACAAATATAGGATCAGAAAAATATTTTTTTTTTTTTTTTATAAATACATACATATATGGCACATCAATATGGTAAACAGTAAACTCAAACATTCGGAAAATCATCAAGGAGTTTCCTACTCAAATCCCTCCCACTCAGGAAAATCCAGTCTTTAACTACTTTCTCCACCACCATATGCTCCAACTAGGGAGCGAACATGGAATAATAAATTAATATTAGCAAAAATGGCTTTTGAACCTTCTTTGTTTCAAGGATGTGGTTTGATCTAGGAGGGTCCCAAATTATGGGACAGTATTCTAGTATGCTGCGGACTAGTGTATCATACAATGTGCGAATTGCAGTAATTTTATTGTAATATCTAGAGTTTCGAAGTATAAATACAAGCAAATATGCCAAATATCCATACTATTTTAACAATAAAACGAGTATGTAGGTAAAAAAAAAACCTGCCTTGCAACACGAAAATGTTTTTAAAAAAAATTAAATGTCCGATGACATGAAGCTGTAGAATTTAGGCTGAATTATAAAAACATGTTTATGGTTATGCCTGTTGGAAGGACTATCTCTATGTTGAATAATATTACTTTGGACATGGACATTTCTCACGTCTCTAAGGGGGTTTTCGTTACAAGATTCTCTTACATTTTTAACATATTTTTCTCTAGATATAATGTATACTTATCAGTCATTTTTGTATATACCTAATTTTACATTATTATTTCATTTATTTCTATATGTATGAATTAAGATATTCCATTTTGTAATGTATATGAATAAATAAAATTGAAATGTAAAAATCAAAAAAATGAAATTGAAATTGCAATGGTCTAAATTTGTAATTTTTTTGTTTCAGGTATGTCTGAACTTTCAAAACATCTGCATCTGAAACAATAGAGAAGGGGTAAGTAAGATAGTGTTCGAGAAGGGGTAAGTAAGATAGTGTTCTTAATTATCATAAGAGATGCTCCGAATATGATTTTTTTAACCGAACCGTTAAGAACAGTATTTGGTTTCGCGCTCACCGAATCGAATATTCTGCCGAATTATTTGGTTTACACGGGTGGTTTGTCGCGCTGAACAAGTTTATACATTAGGGTGGGTCGATATATATTTTTTCCAAATTTCGAAATGAAAGGGGTCTAAAAGTTGCCTTTTGGATTACTCGGAATGCAAAAATATTTTTTTAAATATTCGATACTACTTTTGGCCCTCGACCAGAGCTTGAAATTTTCGAAAAAGTCATTTTTTTGCGCTGAACTGACTGTCATTTCGTATTTAAGTAAGAAAAGCAGTCCAATTAAATTTTATAACATGCATTAAACCTTATTAAATAAGCATCTAAGGGCGTGAGTTGCACTTTGTTTTCTAATAAAAAAAATTTCTAAAAGTTAAAATAATGGTCAAGACATATGTGATAAACAATTTATAAATTAAATATATTTGTAATGTTATTATTAGAACACACATAACAATATGTATGATATGTGTGCCCTACTTTAAGATTTAAATAAATAAAAATAAACGGGTAGCATTGTTTTAATGAGCCATTGTTTTCGCCAGGCGCTCAACGAAATCAGTTCCGCGGAGTGTAAACATTTTACATTTAGGTAGTTTCAAAACGTGTTCGAATTTGTAATATTATATCTTTACTAACAAAAAAACAATTTTATCAAAATGGATAATAAAAAAATTATCAGACAGTGATAAACTTCAAACCTCGGTTGAGGGCCAAAAGCAAGATGGAATATTTTTTTTAATCATTTTTACGTTCAGTGTGAACCAAAATGCAACTTTTTAGACCCTTTTCACTTTGATGTCTAAAAAAATCAAATACTATATAAATAATCATATTTCATCGGGCCAATCTATTGTACGCGTCAGATAGGCGCCAGTAAATTAGCGAAGTACCTAACTAAAAAGTATTAAAGTATAGCTAATAAATTATCAATAAATAATCGTAACAAAAATGAAAACAGCGTATGGCCAGAGGTCTAGGGCTTAATACTATTCCAAAATGTATGCGGGATGCAATAAATTATTCCAATTGTAAAAATTACTACAATGTTTGATTATGTCCAAATGCTTGCAGACTGGCTGGATTTCATCCCTAGGGAGTTGTTCATATTTAAATTTATTTCAACAGAGAGGGAAAAAGTTTTCGAGAAGGGAATATGGAAGTCTAGGCATTTACAGGGCTTATGACCTGTCATTGGCTGGTTTAAGTGGCCACTTTACACACTGTGTAACATTCACCATTCTGCCCATGTTTGAACATCCACATTTCCTCAACTCTTCCATCTGTTGACTTTTGTGAAGTAAAAGAGCTGAAACCTTTATCACGTGGGTGAGATTCATCCGGCTGAACCAAATCACCTACTAGGCAACGCCTGGAAACAATTTTCCAATTTTTATACTTTTTCTTTTACCAGGTAGTAATTCAACAATATTTGATTATGTCCAAATGCTTGCAGACTGGCTGGATTTCATCCCTAGGGAGTTGTTCTTATTTAAATTTATTTCAACAGAGAGGGAAAAAGTTTCGAAAAGGGAATATGGAAGTCTAGGCACAGCCAATGACAGGTCATAAGCCCTGTAAATGCCTAGACTTCCATATTCCCTTCTCGAAAACTTTTTCCCTCTCTGTTGAAATAAATTAAGTAAAAATTACTGCTTGAGGGGTACGTGGAAGGTGAAATTTAGTTTTACGTTCTTGTTTTTCTTCAGATATTTCTTTATAGGCCTTAATTATAAATCAGGTATAAAGTTAAGCTTGAGAAAAGTGGTAGAATAATGATGGCATAGCAAAAAATATTACATATAAATCTCGCATAGAGTTAAACTCGGTTTAAATCTGGGATAGCGACCATAGAAACTTATACCTGCACATATGTGGTATAACGCTGGAATAAGCACGCGATCA